>NW_009735741.1:0-75783 GCF_000703405.1 Apaloderma vittatum | reverse complement strand
GAACCTTGCTTGTGTGTCCCAAGGTGAGGATTAATCTATTAATGTTTGTAAAAAGCTACGTAAATGATCTGTATCATGCTGACAGGTCAAGTACTGCATTGCTTGCTGGCTGCTTCTCCTGACAGTTTAAGATATATGCCAGACATTGTCTATGCCTTCAGAAGGTGTTCTCTGATGTAGCTTGACTGGCTTAACCCTCTCAGGATTTGGCCCTACTTGTTCTAGCTTACTGATTGGGTGATACAGCAGAAATATGCAAGGCTGATGCTTTTTTACACAGCCTAGAATACCATAAATACATAGGTTTGTGCTTATGCGGGATGATGAGCTGAAAGGAATCTTCTTGGATCTGTTATAGCACATGTGCTGTTCAGGTCCTGAAGGACACAGAGGAAGCAACGAGGCTGAGCAGAGATCGGTGCTGGGCCCGGCTCTGGGCAAGAGGCAGCAGCAGAAGCTACTTCTGAGAGCAGTTGGCAGGATTTGGCCCTGCTGCACCTGCAGGAGCCGCAGGTGCTTGGAACAGCTGTGAGACTCAGCATAAGCCCCTTTGAGAATGTGAGGCTGTGCTTGAAATATGGGAGCCTTTGTCCTGTGCTTAGCACGTAGATTGCAGCTATTATCAGTTGCTGAGATCAGAGCCTGACAGTGGTAGATACTGTTCAAACAGTACGAGGAACACCCTCTTCTAGAGAATTAAATTCTGAGTCAAAGAAACTTTCGTAACTAGCTCTGCAAGCACACAGAACAACAAAAGATGGCCAAAAGGTGAGTAACTAGTTTCACTGACTGCTTTGCTGCATACCTGGTCCCAGTTATCAGCACTACATGTGGATTTTTTTGTATGAATGATTAATATTTCATGATCTTTAATGCTTTTTGCTGTGAAGATCGTTTGCCACTGTTTTTTGCTGATATCTTTGTGGATGTATCTGTACTTTTCCTTAAATACCTAAGCTAGAAAAAAATCCTGCAGCTTGAGGCAGGGGCTGTTCTTGGTACAAACTGTTACTACACAAGAATAGGACAGCTGAAAGAAAGTGATTTTCTGTGATTCTTCATTGTCACATGGTCCTCTTCTGTGAGGTTACTGGAGCTGATATCTTACTGTGTGGGTCATTTTCAGATACTCACCCCACCCCGGGGTATAGGGTCAATACATGTGCTAGCAATTTGGATGATTAAGTTATGAAAAAGTATTTTTTGTTTCAGTCGCTATTGCTTGTCTGGGCAACTTTTGCTTTCGAAGCCTCATCCAGTACCTGGTGGACTCAGGGAGAATTGTGCCACTGATTTCTTCCACAGCTGGATCACACGACTGGCTGGTTTCATCACCACCATTGGTACAATTTGCTGTGCTAGAAAATATGAACAAACTGTGTCTTTGCACTTTGTTTCTTTACCTGAGACTTTATTTCCATTTTTTTTCTTGCTTCAGACATTTACATGCCATGTATTTAAGTGCTTCAGCAGATGTTCAGGGCATATCTCTGTGTCCCTGCACAATGCCTCGCACACAGATCACCGCTGGTATTAGCAGAGCTGCTCCACAACTAGGCGCCTCTGAGATTTAGCACACGTCTTGTTTAGTTTCACTCAAAGAGCCTGTTTGTCAGCCACAAAACTCTGTGAAAATGATTGACATTGAAAGGAACTGATTTCTTCTTCCTTCTCATAAAATGACTGTATATCTCTGTTTGGGGTGTTTTATTTACACTCCTACTAAACAACCTGTATAAATGTACCCAGCAGGCATTGATCTAGCTGGATTAAGTAACAGGCAGAGAAAAGGTGGTTGAGCATGGACTTTGAGTGCATCTGATGGATGCAGCTGTGGTTTCAGGTGGCTGCTTCTTAAGGGGTTGCAGGCCCTTGGAGTTCTGCCCCCACCTGACTATGTTGGAGCTACCTCAGGCATGGTTATGTGTGCAGCAGTCCTGTAAATGCAGCAGAAATATAGCTGATGTTAGTTATAAAAGACTGCGGATTGGAACAGGAGGAATTTATCAGCCATGTTTGGGAGACTATAAATACCTTGTTTACTGTTCTGTTAAAAAAAATAAAGTGTAAAATTATAGCAAAATAATGAAGACCAAACATTTGTCTTTCTTTGATGAGATACCTAGTAATATTCTAGTGTTTACAGTTTTGACAACAAAATGACACAGAAAAAAAACCAACCCAAAATTAGCATTTACAAGAAGTCAGGAGTGAGAAAACAGAAGGAAGGCAACAGAAACTTATGCTAACAAAGGGATTATGGCTCCTGAGAGAGGGCAATGTGCCATCTATGAAAAGCAGTCATTTTTGCAAATCCCTATTTTCCTGGTTAGCAATACCACCTGGCAACAGTGAAGGAGAGGCAGCTCATACAGTGCTTTGACAAGGTGGAAATCATGTGCTTTAATGAAAGGTTTGGTAGCTCTGCACAGCATCCTCCCAGCAGCACGTACTGGGCAAGAGAGTGTTAATGAGCAGTGAGGATGGAGATGCAGTTTCCCAGAGCCAGGACTGATCATGCTGCCAACTTCCCAACTGCAAATGGTGTCCCCAAGTTCATGAAGATGTCCCCCAGGACTCTAAAGGACCTAAATCCCCAGACCCCACCTAGTGCTTTGCCCACTCAGCCATCCGTTCCGTGACAGGCAACAGCGTACGGCAAAAATGTTGTTGCAAGCGCCGAGTGCAAGGGTTTGTTCATAACTGGTTGTGAAGTGTACCGAGGGTGGCGCAGTCACCACGCTGGTAGAGAAAGGTTTGCATGCAGGTATCTATAAGAAGGCTGTTCTGTCTCTAATTATTTGCAAATACCTGCATGTGGCAAAGTGCTGTGCATTCATAAGTCATGCACATTTTCTTCTCAGTAGTGTTTACTTTAGCTCCAGGGAGAGTGCAGAGAGTGTAGCTGTGACCAGAACAGATAACTTTGTCAGAGGAGGGAAGTTACCCAGCTTCACTGACAGATTTTTATGAAGGGTTTCCCAAGGCCAGCCTGCAGCAGCACATCACTACAGATATGCGTTTGACATTTGTAGTCCGAGGAGCAGCGGTATTCAAAGTAAAACACTGCCAGTGGGTTTCCATAAAATGCCTGATTCTTGGATTATTTGTGTTGAGGTTTGAATGTAGCTATGAGTTGTACAACCCTAAGCTTTCTCTGGGAAGGAATTCACCAGCCTACATCTGTCTTCCTTTCCCTGCCCTGCCCCAAGCACAGTGAGCCACAGCAAAGCTGCTTTGCTCTGCAACTACCTGCAACAAGCTTCTGGAGATGAAGCCACTTCCTGTCAGTAGGCAGCTCCTGCTTTGGCTTGAACCCTCCTAGCAAGCTCCTGGAGAAAGGAAAAAGGAATGGGGAGCAGCTGGAAGAGAGAGAATCATGAGTTTGGCTCAGGAGTCATCTGAATGCTTACTTTCAGAAAAAGCCAAAAAATGCTCCTGGCCAAACCTTTGCTTCCTGAAAATTTGACAGAATTAATTTCTTCTCTATGACATAGATTATCCTTTTGGAAAAAAAAAAACCCCAGAGTATCTCTTATTAACCCATGCAGAATAGATTGTCCAGTTTTCCTCTGATTGCTGTGATAGGTCCTAGTCTGATTATAGGCATGGAAGGTAGGCAACTGCAGTCATGATGAAGGCAGATTTATGTGTCCCTGGACAGGTTTTCAGGTAACAAAAAGAATATAAATATTGGATCTATGGAAAGAAGAGGTTCATTATTAAAATCAAATCACAAGCTTGTACTCTGAAAAGGCTTTCTTCTTCAACACAGCTGTCAGCCCCACTCAGGTTTTAAATTGGAGTTTGTGTAGTGTAACTCTCACTTTCTATTTAAAAAGCAAAGTCAGAATCATTAAACTTTCGTCTTGGGCTTTTAAAATACAGGAAAGCTAATATAGTTGCTATACTAATGTAGAGTTATGAGCTTTTAGGCTCTCCAGTTTTTGGCAGAGAAAGGTTACATCTTTTGATTCATGGAAGAAGACATTTCCCTATATATATTTGCTGTACACTTTCTCTTCAGAAAAGAAGTCTTCCTCCCTTCCTCTCCTCTGGACCATTTGGCATGGCGCTTTGGTTTGTAACAGCCTGTTCTTCACTCAAGAGCTGGCTGCATTTCCGTCACCAGTCACTGTGCAGAGCTTCTCTGTGAATTATTGGAGTGTGCTTGGCATCTGGAGATCTAAGGAACTGGAAGGTATTTCAACTGTGAGACTGTAACTTGAAAGGATTCTGGAAATGCGAGGCCAAGTCTGTGGTCTGACTGAGGCAGTGCCTGTACCAAACAAAGTCTCTGGGTGATGAAATGTCCCCTGTCAGAGCTGTGGCACGTGCAGTGTGGCTTCCGGCTTCGTCGTGAAATAAGGTGGTTTAGAGGGTGATGCAAAGTCCTAACCTTGTAAGTAGAACAGGGGTCGGATATGTTACCTGTGTCAGTGAGGTTTGGGAGAAGCTAAGCAATGATAGGATATGCAAAATAGGACTTAGCTTGAGTTCTTAAGTTAAACAGTCTTGTGTGAATGCAGTTAACCAGCTGGGAAGTCTTTGGGAGAAAAATTACTTCAAAGAAAGAGGAAGCTTTGGTAGATTGTTACTGTATCAGGAAGAAATGGAAAGGAATTTAATTTAAGGATGCTTTTCTGAGTTGTGTTAATTTATTTTCATTCATCATTGGTGTTGATTAACACTGAACTGACAGGACAGTGTCATTATTAATGCATAATTTATCTTCTTCTTTAGCAAAATAGCATGTATCATAGCAAAAAACCCAACCAACCACACAGGAAATCTGCGCATTTTATTTGTGGAGTTTTCTTTATACCTCTTCTTGAAGTCTCTAGAGCCATAGATCAATTGCTAGTGTTTAGTGACCCGCTGCTCAAGAATGTAGGGCCTGTGGGTGGGTCTTCTTCTATGGCTGGCACTTGTATAGTGTGTAATCTAAGATGACACTGACCCTTGCAGCCTTATGGGAGTAAAATTTTCAGCAGAATGAATTGTTCCTGTATATTATTTTCAATGTACTCTGTTATAGGCCCAAACTTTTTTTTCATCATCTTGAGCGTATGTCCTACATTTCTTCTCTGCTCTTTTTGTTGCATGGATTTGATTGTAGCCAACAGCAAAGGTCAAAAGACATTTTGCTGTTTCTATTTCTATGTTTCTGTTAAGCTGAATTAAACTGTTGGTACTGCAAAGTGATTTGTTAAAAAGCTTATGCTGCAAGTCTTCAACCAGTATAAACAGAAGCTGAGCAGCATCAGTTTAAGCAAGATGGTCCAGAGAGACAATGTGGTCCCAAGAACAGATTACTGATCTGGAAACTGAGAAAAAGTTTGGTTCTCTGGCGCTTTGATGGGCAGCTTCATGAATTTAGATAGAGTTTTTCATCTTGCTCTGTCTCAGGTTTTCTGGATGGATGGTAGGATAATATTGGATTTTAAAGCACTTTGCACATTCAATTTTTCAATCACATAGTCTTATTCCTTTCACACCTAACATTAATCAGTACAACTGCCTGTTTAATTTACATTACAGATAGGTTCTGAAATCATAATATCTAGGATTGTTGTGATATTGATCATTGAATAAGTTGATTATATTTACCAGTGTTTGTGAGCATTCACCAGAAGTTATCATTTCTCAGTGCAGAATTGAACTAGCCATGAGTTTTGGCCATCAGGCAGCCTTCCATTTCTTTCCTACATAATAAAGCAAATCCAGGAGTTTTAGAGTGCAAATTATTCCAATAAGAAATTTCAGGTTAACCTGAACTAATATTTAGTTCAGTCTTTTAAATTTGTCTTCAAATGGCATTTGGAGAAGTTTGCCCCAAGTGTCTTTTTCCTTTTTTTTTTTTTTTTAAAAAAAATAAATCCCAAATATGTGACTCATACAGGATCTTCAACTTTTTCTCTTAGAAATTCCTTCAATGTTGTGAACTGGAGATACCTGAAAATCTCTTCTATGATTAGTGCTCATATCCCAGTTTTTCTACGTGAGGAAAGTCCTTTCTGTCGTCAGAGTCTGAAGAACACTGTTCCAGTGCAAGGCTTCTGCATCTGCTGTGGGTTTTAGGTGGTCCATAGCCACAAGGTGTTTTTTTTTCACTGGTATGCTTATTTCTCAGAGTCACCTCACTCCAGCACTCCTTGATATATTGCCTGGCACCATGAAAGGGGAGAAAATTGATAAACATCTCCCTAGAGGACTATTTGGCTTTGGAAATACAAGTAGAGCAAAATGGATACTTTACAAATGTAAAGAAAGTTTTTTAACAGAGAAAGCATCCGTCCTACAGAGATGACAGGACAGCTGCTAGAATAGAAAACAGGTCTGTGTGAATGTGCAGAATATCTTGGACAGCAATTCATAACGTAAACATTTTGGTTTGAAAATTAAGTTGAAAGAAACATTACCAACCTCCTGTTTCTAGGCATGTTGCTATTCGTTTACTTATCACACCAATTCCATGGGACTTGGTGCTCTCCCTGGGTGTTACAAGAACTCTGAGACTTACACACAGTCATTTCCAATAACTGAATTTGCATAATTCAGATACTATGAATATTTAATTTATTGTTAGCAACCTCTTTATTGCAAGTAATATTTTCAAAGAATCCATTATATTTTAAAAAAAATAAATCAGGGTTAAATTTGTCTCTCTGTTTTGGAGGAATAAATCCAGATTAGCTTTCCTTTTACCAGTAATTTTGCACCAGGTTTTGTGAACAGAGTTTGGCTTGGTGTCAATTGAATAAAACGGTAGCAAAATATACGTTCCTTTCCCTAAATCCTTAAGAAGAATTACCAGTATGCTACTGAATACTCATAAGAAAGAAGTGAAATATAGTGTGGCTATATTCTTGGTCCTATTCACATTTAATATGGGCATTGTTTTAAATTACTGGCACTATATTAGAGTATGTCAAGATGCATCATAGAAACAGATATAATTTACCATGACCTTGAGGGAACATGATGTGTAAGTTGCATTACATTAGCTATCAAAATATGTTCTTTGCATAGTAGAGTACCCACTGCAGACAAAGAACATGAGTTGTTTGGCATACGTTATAGAGTTAGGAGACATATGCAAGTAATCTCCCCAGATCTATAGCCACATAATTTGCATCTTTTTTTACGAGAACAGGAATAAGCTATAGGACAAAAAAAGAATCCAAATGGCTTTGCTCCATATGCAAGGTGACACTATTTGCTGAACAATGGAAACCTCTGAATGTCAGGAAGCACATAACTGACGATGACTGAGCACTGGAACGGCTTGCACAGAGAGGCTGTGGAGTCCCTGTCCTTGGAGATATTAAAAAGCTGTCTGGAGATGGACCTCAGCAACTGACTGTAGGTGGCCTCGCTTGAGCAGGGGAGTTGGACCAGGTGACCTCCAGACATCCCTTCCAACCTCAGCCATTCTGTGCTTCTGCGATATCCACAACTCCCAACAGTGATAACTTGTTGAAGCAATGTGCCGATGTACAGGAGTTAGGAAATTCAACTCTTCCCATAACTCCTTTCTTCACTGGCCATCCCGATGGCCTTGCCAGGCTGTTTGGTGCATTAATTGTGACCTTTTCACTCCTAAATCCCAAATCCACTTCTCTGCTGTGTCACAGAGCTCCATCCCAAACTCTGAAGAGGTGTGTCACCTCACTCTCATGTCTTCGCAGGTATGCTGCTGCCCGCAGGAGTGTGGGACCTGCGCAAGTCGAGCTGCTGCCTCTCTCCCATGCTGTGCTTGCTCTGAGCACAAGCCAGAGGGGCAGCTGCTCCCATGGATCGAGGGCTTGGCTGTCCTGGCTGTGCCGCCTTTGTGCAAATCGACCTTCAGCAACTCTCTTCAACCTTCTGTTCTTCCACCCTCCCCTTCCCATACTTTGTACTGTTGTAATTTTGCAGGCTCTTTGCGCTAAATATCGTTCTCGCTATCTGTGTCTGGTTTCTAGCCCAGACGTCAGCAGGGGTTGCCGCATGCTACTGCAATATAAATGACTAATGATGATGATACAAGGTGTGGGAGTTGGTTGCCTGGAGTGTTATCCTACTTTGATAACTTTGTTTTAGAAACTAGCTTCTTTCTCAAATTATCTGTTATTTTATCTTATTAGGTCTAGTATTTTAGGACCAGCAAGGGATTTTCTGCTGTCTCTGTTTTGGAGTGCTCATCCCAGGACTTTGAAAGAGCCTTTATATTTTCAGAATTTGGATGGTATTGCTGTGATGGTGCCAGTAGCCTTCAGCATGAGTTGCAGGTTATTGGCACCTTTAAGAGTCAGCTGCAACTGTGTCCTAAAAGAAGCATTCAATAGGATACTGCTCTATTTTTAAATTTGGGCTGATATAGGTAATAATTACACACAAAACAGTAGGTGAAAAGAACATTATCAAGGTTGCACAGCTCAGCACTTGAAGCTAAGAAATGCTGCAAGTAAAATTGTCTCTACTCCATTAATTTGCCGCCTTGCACAGGTATATCAGTCACAGACTATTTTTGCGGGATCTGAGTCTCGCTTCATGTGCATAATAGATGACACAGTTTCTGAGTTCAGTACGTGACTTTCTTTTCACTGTTCAGTGCATAGCTCAGACTCTGCTGCGAAGGCAAAATCATTTGCCGCTGGGGCATTCCAGGGTGTTCCACCATGCAGGTCTTTGCCACATGCAAACACTGACTTATTTCTCTGGGTATCATTACTCCCTAGTATAGTTGGTAACCTAAGGCGAAAAAGAGTAAGATTACAACTATCCATAATTGTGGGTGCCCGATGTAATTTTTAGAGGACCTGGCAGCACTTACTGCATCTCTGTTGACTTCCACTGTGACAGCCAGTATTCACCACTTTCAGATCTTCAAGCCTCCAGGCCCAAGGCAGGCTCCCAGAAAAATGGAACAGGGGAGCAGCTCTGAAAAACGTGATGTGAATGAGTTGTCTTGTTCCTCAGGGCAACATCTCACACCTGCAGACAAAAGACTGGTGCTCCTCTTCTCAGATTCTCCTGCCAAGCTTTTTTCTCTCCTCTTGTATGGCAAATGCACTATTCTCTGACTGCAGGTGGAATTTGGTGGACAGAATAGTGTTTAGTTAAAGCCTACCTGATAACACATGAACAGAAGAAGGTTGAATTCATCCTGGATCACCTTTAATTCTGGGATTTTTGGCTAGTCTTTGCAAATTAATTACAACAGAAAAAACAACAAAGAATTTATTTTTCAAAAGCAAACTGAAAACTTTTTGCTATTCAAATTTTCATATTGAGAACCGCCAATGTCATTCCAACCTACTGAAGTGCTGCAAAGATGCTTTGAACTAACGGAGTAATCAAATGGGAAAAAAAAATACAAAAGGTAATTTCTTTTACAAAACTAATCACTTAACCATATTTTCCGATGCACAAGACCTTCTTCTGCACTTTCATCAAACCAATTCGGCTACAGTAAAATTGAGCGTGCAGTCCTTGCTTCGAAAGTGAAGATACTTGAGTATTCCACAGAGAAGTTGCCAGGTTTTTAAATCAATTAAGTAATAATTGACTTCCAAGCATCCTCTCTATAAACAGCAAAAACTTGTGATTATTTTCCCAGAAAACATTTTTCCTGTGACAAATGGCTGGCATGCGTCATTTCAGTACAAACAGTTATAATTTTTTTAAGTTATAAAAAAGCCTGAACACAGCTTTCCTAAAGTGTCTGTTCGCTCGGATTATTTGCAGTGTCCCTTAATGTAGATGTCATTAATTTTTGGAATAAAGATATAGCTGGAAGTGAAAGCAGAGATTTTAGACTTTCTCGGTTGTTGTTGTACCTGTAAACCAACAGCTCTTTTCTAGAGAAGCTCTAGCGTAATATCCCTCAGGCTTCTGGATGCTCTTCTGATGCATGTTGGTTTTGTAAGGAGAAGTTGCATCTGAGGTAAAGGCAGTTTGGTCTATTACAGGCCAAATTATCTTGTGGCCTTGGCTGAATATAGGGATATTATATAGGGAAAAAATTAATATAAATTTGTGTCACTTCTCCATCTCTTAATATTTCTTAAATGTCTTCTGAAGCAACTCGGTTTTCATTCCACCATGCAGTGGTGAGGGCAAATCTCCAAATTGCTTATGACAGAGGTTACGTGCCTTCTGGCAGATAACGGAGACCTGTCTTTCTCTGAGGCTTGGGTATTGTATTTTTTTTTCTTTTGCAGGGCTTCAATGTATTTTTATTCCTAAAAAAGAATCCTGGAGATGCCCTTGAAATAGAAAATGAGGTGCAGATATCTGAAATGATGGAAAAAAGATACTTTATCATCTCATTCTTTTACATAAGTGTTTCAGCTAATGATAATTTTATCTGGGCAAAAATGGAAATTTTAAGGCTTTTAACATTTTCAGTTTGGCTTTTGCTGAGTTGGTTGGTTTGTTTGTTTAGCTGAATATGCCAGCATCCAGGTATGCTCACTCTAGAGGTATTTTTTGTTGTTTTTCTGCTTTTTTTAGGATCTGGAAAAAATGGGCAGAGGACTAAGAGAAATAACTCTGACTTCAAACTTCAAATATTTATTCTATCATAATTTCTGGGGTGTGGGAGGAAGAGATGTTAGCCCTTTTTTTTTTTTTCCCCTTCGAATGAAAAATGACCGTTCTACCAATGTTGGTATGTATAAATTATAAAATCTTTGGAGCAAGGACAATACATCTTCAGTGCGCAGGCTTTCTACTTTAACACCAGAAAGGTTTTGTCCTTTGTTGCTTCAAAATCCCCTCATATGACTACAAAAGGCAGAGAGAAAGGCAAGAAAAATACCCAGAAGCATAGAATGGCTTCTGTATGAGGAAACAAATAGACAGACCTTCCAGGCCACCTGGGCACACTGCTGGTTCATGTTCAACCAGTTGTCAACCTGTACTCCCAGGTCCCCTTCTGCCAGGCCGATGCCCAGCCACTCCTCCCCCAGTTGGTAGCGCTGCAGGGCGTTATTGTGGCCAAAGTGTAGGACCCTGCACTTGGTCTTGTTGAACTTCATCCCGCTGGCCTCGTCCCATCTACCCAGCCTGTCCAGGTCTCTCTGTAGTGCCTTCCTACCCTCCCGGCAACTCCCCCCCAACTTGGTGTCATCTGCAAACTTACTAAAGGTAGATTCAATCCCGTCATCCAGGCTGTCAATAAAGATATCCCTTAATTATCTTTTGAGCTCATTGCTAGAGGACACTGCACAGAAAAAAAATAATAGCATGAGTTCAAGCAGCAATTAGACAAATTTAGAGAAAACAAATCTATGAAGGGGCCTTAACCCAAACCTCTGGCTGAGCAAGTGGTTGAGCTGCAGATTTCTGGACTCAATTAGGTACAGTGGGGTTAGCATTACTTGGTGAGTTACTTAGTGCATGCTGTGCACCTTTGGCATCAGCTCATGGCAAGGGGACATCTGGTCAACTGGACTGTGGTCTGGCTCTATCTGGCTATTGTTATTCCCACTGCAGCTTGTTTGGCCTTTACCAGGCATCTCACAAAGCAGTTGTGGGCAATCTCCACTGTGGCTAGCTCTTTCTGTCCCTTCTCCACTGATGGGAAAGGAGCAGTGGTGAGACATAAAAGACCTGTTCTGAGCTGATGTTTGGTTTCTTTTCTCCTTTTGCATTGCAGCTGCTGCTTCTGAGGCAGGAGCCCCTCGGGCTCTGCAGGACAGGGCTCAGCAGACACTGTATGAAGAGGGAGCCTAAGAGATCGGTTAGAGCGTGGTGCTGATAACACCAAGGTCGCGGGTTCAATCCCCATTCAGTCCGCATGTGTTGCCTGATCTAGTCGGGAGGCGTCCCTGCCTATGACAGGGAGGTTGGATTAAATGATCTCTAAGGTCCCTTCCAGCCTAGACCATTCTATGATCTGTTCCCCATCAGTGTGTCCACAATACGCAACTTCCATCTTTCAGCACTAACTGCTTGTTGCAGCCGAGCAGTAAACTGTCTGAAAATCAAGCACACATAGACAGGTGTGTTTTTTTCAGAACCAGTGCATTTGCACACATTGCAGAGAGATTTGTGCGAACAAAATATAGATCCTGTCAATTCTTCCTTTCTTCTTGCTGACAGAGGATATCAGAAGGTAACCTCAGGAAGAGTAGATGGAGGAAATATTCTTTTGACTCAAAAGGTCTGAAAAGAAATATCAAGTATTTAAAAGGAGGAAAATGGCACAAGTGTGCTGCTGAGAGTCAAATGCTTCTGCTTCTGAGCATTAGCACCAAGCACAGTATCAGGAAAATGGATTATGAACACAAAATTGGCCAGTCCAAACCAATCAGAATTATACTGAAATTTCAGCATTGTTTGGGCCCAGCCAGAAAATTAATCATCTGTTTTTGTGAAATTTGGACTTTCAATTGTAAATGCTTCCAGCTGTGTTTTAAATAGGCTTTTTTAATTTTGATCAATAATAGAATTAATTTTGTTATCCTTCATAGTGTATCTCGTATCAAAGGAGAGAGGGCTGTAGGTTAAAGGGTGACTTAATCTCATTTCAGTCAGGTTCATTTCTTTCACAAACTACTAGGACTCGTGATTACTTTTGACTCCTGGTATGGGAGACCTTGCTGTAGTGGGAGGACCCAAAGGCTGTTAGTGAGTCTGTGGATAGCACTGTCTGCACAGAGGCAGGTAAAGGAGAGCCTTTAGCAATAGCCTGGTATTTTAGGATTATTATTCTACTACAGATCATAGTTTTGTTTTTAAGATAAGGGTACTTGTATTCTAAATATTTAATCTCTTTATAATAGAGCCTAGGTATCCTGAGCGTTTCAGGGTTGTGTGTGGTCCTGGAGACGTAAATGAGGAAAAGGAAGGTAAAACTGGATGCATGCCCTTTGCCTCCTCTGACTTCTGAGCTGCCTTGGGGACAAAAACATCTGCCAGAACAAACTGGATCAGATCCATGATGAGGCGCAGGATGACCCTGTTTGAGTTCTGCCCTCTGAGAATAACCTCTTTGCTGCTGAGTTCTTCCCTTTATTCTAGAGGAGGTTTTACATTGCTGAGACCTTTGGAAATATCCTGTCTGTAGCACTATAAATAGCATGTATTTCCTACTGACTAAAACCTGCCAGCATAGCAGCAGCCTGACGTGGGGTTATTTTCCTGCTTGAGGACTACATAAGTGTTTGTGTCCTCTCTCCCCCGAGACACCTCTTCGCTCTAGGCACTGGTCTCTCTGCTCACTGCTGGAGAGTGTTATTGAACCTGGCTCACATTTCTGATCTTTCTTCTCTAATGAAAGACCTCTCCCTGGGCACCTTTCCTTGTATCCGCTCTCCCTTCTCTTATGGCAGGTCTTTGCTTTTCTCAGATATTATTATTTGTACCGTATATTAGTTTCTGCTCATTTCATTTCAATTCATCTACTAATCATACATATTGCACATGGCCTGTGCAAGCTGCTGTGTCTGAATGACCTTTTAGAGAAGCTTCTTACAGCCCCAGAACTTCTTTTGGCCTTATCTTGCATTCACATTGCGTATTTTGTTTCCCTGAAATCCAAGTCTAAGATAAATGTAAATCATAGAACATTTTCAGCTGAAAGAGACTGTCAAGATCATCGAGCCCAACCTTTTCTTATCACCACTAAACTATGTCCCTCAGCACAACATCTACTCAGGTTCTGACTCAGGCCATAGCAAGTATACAAATAAGAAGAGTTTCTTGAAGAGCACTAGCCTGCTTGCCCATGGTGCCCAGTATGTCATATCATAGAACAGTTTCAGTTGGAAGAGACCTTCAAGATCCTCTTGTCCAGCTTTTGTCCTAGCCCTATCAACACCACTAAGCCATGTCCCGCAGCACAACATCCACCCATCTCTTAAACACCTCCCTGGATGGCGACTCAACCACCTCTCTGGGCAGCCTGTTCCAATGTTTGACAACCCTTTCAGTAAAAAAATTCTTTTTAATATCCAACCTGAACCTCCCCTGGTGCAACTTAAGGGCATTTCCACTTGTCCTATCACTCTCCACTAGGGAGAACAGACCAACCTCTGCCTCACTACCTTCAGGTAGTTGTAGAGAGTGATAAGGTCTCCCCTCAGTCTCCTCTTCTCCATGCTAACAATTCCTTTCCAAGCCTGGCAGCCCACCTCTGTACCCTCTCCAGCACCTCGATGTCCCTCTTGTAGTGAGGGGCCCAAAACTGGACGCAGTACTCAAAGTGGGGTCTCACCAAAGACGAGTTCAGGGGCATGATCCCCTCCCTGCTCCTGTTGACAACACCATTCCTGATCCAGGCCAGGATGCTGTTGGCCTTGTCCCCCTGGGCACACTGCTGGCTCATGTTCAGCCACCTGTCCATCAACACCCCCAGGTCCGTCTCTGCCTGGCAGCTCTCCAGCCACTCCTCTCCCAGTCTGTAGCGCTCCTGGGGGTTGTTGTAGCCAAAGTGTAGGACCCTGCACTTGGTCTCGTTGAACTTCATAGCATTGGCCTTGGCCTACTGACCCAGCCTGTCCAGGTCCCTCTGTAGAGCCTCCCTATCCTCAAGCAGATCGACACTTCCACCCAGCTTGGTGTCATCTGAAAACTTATTAAGGGTCTGCTCTATCCCTTCATCCAAATCATTGATGAAAATGTTAAATAAGAGTGGCCCCAGTACTGAGCCTTGGGGAACGCCACTCGTGACCGGCCGCCAACTGGATTTAACTCTGTTGACCACAACTCTTTGGACTTGGCCATCTAACCATTTTTTTATCCAGCAAAGCATATGCCTGTCTAAGCCAAGAGCAGTTGATTTCTCCAGGAGAATGCTGTGGGCAACTGTGTCAAATTACTAAAGTCAAGGCAGACAACATCCACAGCCTTTTCTTTATCCAGCAAGTGGGTCACCCTGTCATAGCAGTAGATCAGGTTTGTTAAACAGGACCTGCCCTTCATAAACCCATGCCGACTGGGCCTGATCACCTGGTTGTCCTGCATGTGTTGCGTAATGGAACTCAGCATGATCTGCTCCATCGGCTTCCCCGGAATTGAAGTCAAACTGAATGGCCTGTAATTTTCTGGATCGTCCTTCTGTCCCTTGTTATAGATACGAGTTATACTGACTGACTTCCATTCAGCTGGGACATCCAGTCAGCCAGGACTGCTGATAAACCATAGACAGTGGCTTGGTGAGCACCCCTGCTGGTTGTCTCAGGACTCTAGGATATACCACCTCTAGCCTCATAGGTATTTGGACATTGATGTGAAGCAGCAGGTCTCTGACCACCTCCTCCTGGATTATGAGGGGTACATTTTGCTCCTGCCCCCTGTCTCTTGGCTTGAGGGGCTGGCTTCCCTCAGTACAGGTGTTTCTATTACTAAAGACCAAGGCAAAGAAGGCATTAAATGTGTGTCCCTGCACCCACCAGTGCTTTTCTGAGCAGGATCTTAACTGATAGCTGACAACATATTGTGTTAGTGGAGTTCGGGAGAGGACTTACCCAGTCAAAATGGCACAAGGATGGGGAGTGGATACAAAATCATCACATAATTGAAAATGCAGTCCTTAGAAAAATGACTCTTAAGGAGCAAAAATGTATGTGCCAGGTTTGCCTTCCTCCCACAGATCACTAGCAGCAGTGCAGTATCCACTTAATTACCCTGCTCATCATCTGCCTTGGGGCTGTTCAGGACTTAAGCTGAGCACCCAGCTTTCCCAAGTCTGCTCTTGGAGGCAAACGAGTTTAAAAGGACTTGTTGGGAGGAAAGGACCAAAACTCCACTTGGCTGTGATGTTCACGTGAGGTTAAATCCTTGAGGAGCCTCTCCTCACTTCTTGGTAATTGGAACACCTGAACTCATACTGTGCTTTGTATGATTTCTGCGTCCTCTTCAGTTTGCTAATCAAAACAAGTTTCTGCTGTGTATTTCTTATCCCCAGAGGGTGGAACTATCCTCAGAAAATTAAAGCTCTCTTATCTCTTAATGTGTCATCACAACTAATAGCCTGGGGACTGTAAACAAGTTTAAATATCAAAACAATTTGGCTGCTGATTGTCTGTGATTATGGATTAAGAATACAAAATTTGTGCTCGATGATATTCAAGCTAAATTGAATACAAAGAACCAGATCCTCAGGTGGTGTAAATGGAGGTGGCTCAGCTGCACTCAGGGGAGGTCAGCTGCTTTGTATCGACTGAGCATCTGACCTTAAGAGCTTTTCAGAAGTTTTTATTCTTGTTTTTCAAAGTGCCAGATAACACGTTGCAGCATCAGGCTAATCAGGAGGAGCGCTGAGGGCTCCCAGCAGAGCCCGGACCGTCATCCGCTCCGATGACTTCCCAGAAGCTCCACTTCTGTTGGCTGCACTCTCCACTCGCAGCCTCTTTGGGAAGCTCATAAATAACGACTTGGAAGAGAAATGATTTAAGATTACAAAACTTTTTCAAGAGCAAGTCAAGGTGCCAGCATATTCAAAAGCTGACAGATAAGTCGGGGCAGGTACTTTGTGAGAGATGTGCTTTGTATCTTCGATGTGACAAACATGCTGCAGTAAATTCACAAATGTGAGCTTGCTGCTGCATTTTTCGAAGCCCCGCCACCAAGCCATCATGTTTAGCTCAGTCACTCATGCTGAGTGAAGAGGCAAGTAAGGATTTTCTCCTGTTGCTAGAAATGCTTTGCTCAGTTCACTGGACTCTTTGCAATGACAGTGATGTGCGACAGGTCCCGCAGATTTGGGGAGGTGGTAGTGGGTGTATTTTACAGTACTGTTGGATTTGAAAATTTTCATGTTAGTGTCTTCCTCTTTTGGTAGTATTTGTGGGGTCTCACTTTTGTTGTGGATCATTTTCTGGCATAGGCTGGACAGTTCTTTAAAGATCCTCACAGATTAAAAATTGAGGCAGAGGAAGAGACTGTGAGAATTTCCTGTAGATACATACAAAGTTGACAGTAGTGCAAGGAGGCAAACAATGCAAGGAGTGTCCTAACCACTGAACTGTCTTTTCTCCTCAGTGCAATGCATTATACATGGAATACGTATATTTTCATGAACAGTTTATGGGAATACATATCTTTCTAAAAAGCTGATGTTAGGTTAATGATGGATCTTACAAAATGAAGTGGGAAATACATTCATTTTTATGTGGCAGGAAAGAGCTTTCCTAATGAAGTAGTAATTAAATAAGAAGGATAGTTGTTAAAGAACTGGTAAATCTAGTGCACTCTATCCCTCTTATCTCAGCAGTTTTAGCAGCAGTTCTGGGTAAGAAAAAAGGGGATTTCTGACAAGCATGAAGTCCCACCAGAAAAATATAAAAAGAGCAATGTGTCATAGGAATCTTAAAAATATGAAACAATGTCAAATAAATGAAATTGATTTCTAGAAGAGAATAATAGAGGCTGAAAAAGGTACCCAGAAAGCCAGAAGACTTTTCTGTTTCCTTAATTAGGATAATTATACTAAAACTGACAGCAAATGTTTTCCCAGTAGCAAAAAACACCCACAAACCCCAGCTAGCCGAAATACTGCTTAGAGCATGAGATCTGTGAAGGTTAAAGGCTTGAGTCTGACATTGGGAGAGCACTCCTCTTCTCCCAAGGTCAGTCCTTAAATGTGGAGAAGTAATTTTGATTCTGATCTCTTCACAGTTCAAAGTCAACGCTTACCTTGATTTCAACAATGCTATATTTGGCAAAGTACTAATATAATTGTATTTGGTCCCAGTCTTGTCCTGTTTGAATGTTAAATGCCTCTTAATACTGAGCCCATTGTGCTCTCTGTCTCATAATTTAGATGATGTATAAAATAGAGAGCAGTGTGGGCCCACTGGAGCAATCCCTCTGGGGAAACTGATGGTGCCAATGTCCACACTACACATGTTCTGGGAGTTTTACTTCAGATTTCATCTGGACCTTTGCTGCTGTGGACTGAAATTTCTTGAATTGTTTTTATAGCACATGAAGAGCTCCTGGAGCACATCTTTGGGTGTAGTTTCGCCAAAAAGGATACAGTCTGTGCAATCATGCAGTCCCAAGATCTGTGAGCCAAATACAGCACATAGGTGTGACAGGAGTAACGGAGATGACCTCGAACAAATCACGCTGTGTGTCAGCCCATGTATAAAATCTCAGTTGCTGTTTCCTCGTTGTTCCTTCATGTTCATCATGTCCCACCATCATGCTCAGCTTCTCCTTGCTAATAATTAAAACTTGTCAAGAAGAGAAAAGTGGTTGTACAATCTCCTATCAGAGATTGTCCAGCCCAGGGACATTCTCTCTCTCAGTAAGCACTAACGAGTGTCTGGGAGAGACTTTAATAACCAGGCAGGGATGTGGTGGTATTTCCCTAGAATAGTTAGCTTCCAGAAAATTCACCACGCAAGGGTTTTCTAAGCCAGAGGATTTGTATTTATATCTAATAGCCACCGATACGTGTTTTTTTCTTTTGTGAATTATTTAGCTACTTTTAAAATTTATGTTGATTTTAGAATCTAGTGTCCTGCAAGAAAGAGTTTGACACTGACTTCATGCTGCACAGTTTGGATTTATTAAGAAGAGAGTGAAGATATTAATAAGAGGGTTCAAATGCCCCCAGGTTGCCTCTACTCACATTAATCCTAGAAATAGGATTGTCTAGCACATGTAGTAATGGAGTCAGCATGCCCAAATTAAGTGTTGATGGATGCAGTCAATGTGCAAATCCACCCCATCTGGGGCTCTGCACTACTGTGTGAGGGTTTACGTCGATGTGAATGGGAAACTCTGCCCAAACCATGGAATGCAGAGAGATCCATTGTACCTTCTCTAGTTTTTTTCAGAGCCAGAGGGGCTTGAAGTTTGGATTATGACCATGTTTCTGTGGGAGCCAGACTGCTGACCCAAAAGCACTCAGCTCTTGCGGGAATCAGTCAGCAAGGTCTTCACCCTTCCCTCTGATCCTTGTGTTCCAGGCCTGGGATTTTATCAGATTGTATTTGTGATCTCACTTGATGTTTCGAAAAAACAGTGGAATGCAAACATTTGGCCAGAGGGAAAACCTCCCAGTTACTGAAGGGGAAAAGAACACGATATCCAAATGACTCACAGCTTTGTGGGTGAAGCAATGGCTGCGAGCCATAGCTTGGGATGTGGGTTTGTGGTCCGAGGCCACATAAACAGGATATCTTAGGTTGTGAGGTTGGCATTAATTGCTTTGGTAGGACTTATCCTGTGAATTCCCGGAATTTGCTTGTTAAGATATCACTGACTGCATGGTGGCGATTAACAAGACAGGGAGGGCATCCACCTGATACAACCAAACCCTCCTCCGGCCAACAGTTAAGGGCATTTATGACAAAGCCCTTCCGTTGCTAAAAGAGGTAGGACCTGCAGGAGGAGTTGCAGGCGGCTGTGGCAGGAGGAACTGTGGGGATGAGAGAGTTTTCTGAGGCCTGGAAGGGAATCTGAAGGGGGGCAGCAGGAGCCATCGTTCCTGGGAGGTAGCTGGTGCCTCTGAAGTTTTTTGCTTCTGGGACAGGTTACCCAAAGATCTGTGGGATGAGCACGCTCTGATGTCTGCTGCAGTACCCCTCTGCCTGGTGTCCCCTGCTCCCGCTGACTTGCATCTGCTGAGGGTACTCTCAGGTTACCAACTGTTATTCTTGTTTTCCTCTGAATCACTTGGTGACGCTAAGAAAAAACACGTAAATGCTAATGCAGGTGTAAGTATGAAGGTTAGTGGCACCTCCGCAGACCTCTGCTTCTGCCTTACTCACTACTAATCACTTGTACCTGCTGGGATTCAACCATAATGCCTGTTCTAGGAAGTCTGCAGCAGTTACTCACTGTCCTAAACATGAACTTGCAGATGTGAGAAAATACAGGTTGTTTTTTTCCGGATTCTCTGTCTTTCCTCTCAGTCTTTCTATTGCAGAATTTCCTCACCTCTCCCACTCCTTTCCATCCTTTGAGACTCTGGTCACTGCTCTGTGGCTGTGCAGCTCAGGAGCTCAGTGGAGCTGTAGGTCAGGGCTCCCCTCTAGTGATACCAGCTGGGGGGACCCTGCGCCTGTGCAGGTGCTGGCCTGTTCTCAGGGAGCCTCCACCACCCTGCACATCCATGCTGGGTGGGATCCATGCTCTGCTGGCTAGAGGAGGGAAGAATGTTGGAAGCACCTGTACCTGCTTTCTCTTCCAGCCAAACCCCTCCTGTAGGCAGAAGCTGTTGCGGAGTATATTTTGCTACATCCTACTACTGCTTCCTGCAGCAGAAGCATCATGGGATACAGTTTACAGCTTGGGAGACAACTGCAGGGCATCGCCTGAACCCAGCTGTTTGCAGATCAGTTGGCTTTGGGGAAACAGCCAACATTTTTCAGTTTTCTGGGGTGCTTTGGTTTGCCCATGAGGTTAGAATTTGCAGTGTTAGATAAGCACAGATAAATATAATTTATCCATTTCTGACCTGAACAATCACATGTTTCCTCGGGTCTCAGTGCCTGGCTCGAAGACTAAGGGATCTTCTTTGTGGCTCCAACAGTGCTGGGAGTCAGGGTTGGTCCCACATATGAAGAATCTTTTTTTTGAAGCAGTTCAGAGGCTGGGGCTGCTGCTTGGGAAATGGCTGTAATCTCCCTGCAGGCAGATCAATACATTTCAGCTCACTGCGCTGCAAGTAACTTTTCATCGTACATTAAGAATGAGGAAAATAAAAGCCAAGATGGATGTTATTTTGGTTTTGCTTTTATTTTGAATTATTTATTAGGAAGTTACTGCTGTCTTCCTTCTGAGGAGGCAAAATGCCTTTGTCTATGTTGACTTTTTCTATTAAAAAGAAACGAGGTCTTCCCAGTTTTATTTCCCTCACTCATTTGCTTCTTGGTACTGAAGTGTATATCTGGGGTCTCCACAACTTGACAAGAGGGTGTTCTGTAGTCGTAATGCAGGCAAAGTCCCCAGTGATGCTAGTGGACTCACACCTCATTGGTACCTTTCTAACCAATTTTATAACAACATTGCAAACAAGTTATATGAATGATTGCTGGCACATAAGCCAAGAGCATTATGGAGGGCTGTAAGTAATCTGCAAGCTAGATGAACTATCATTTTAATTAAGCATTTACTAAGTAGCTAGTAAAAATATTAATCTTTTAAACTGAACTTTTAATATAACACATTATGGGGCAAAAAATCTGCACTTGGATCCATTATTAATATCAGTTTGGAAGCTCAAACTAACAATAAATTTGATGTTTTTCTTCCTAAATCTAGGTTATCCTGAAGGGGAGGATAAAGAAACTGGCCACCAAGATGGTAATCACTAGTGGAAATGAAGAAGATAAAGGCAGTCAAGAAAAGGAAAGCAAAGAAGAAACCATCTTGGCAATGCTTGGAATTATTGGGACAATTCTGAATCTCATTGTGATCATTTTTGTGTATATTTACACGACATTGTAAACTAGAAGGCATGCAAATAGACCAGATAAAACGGCCATTAAGAGTGACTACAAACACTGCTGACTATTGACAAGTTGTTTAATCAGAATTGACTCTGTATTATATTAACACATCATAAAAGCACTGCCTGAAGGCAGCGAAGACTGAAGCACAATTAATTGAACAAGACTTTTTCACACAGTAACAAGCTTAACTCTTCTGTCCTGCCCGCTTCCTTTCGGTTTTCAGTTTGGGGGAAAATGACTGCCATTATGTAAGTTGTAGCTTTGAAAAAATCCACCAGGGATATGTTGTTTTAACACAATTAAAACAAAAAGAAAGAAAGAAAGAAAGAAACTGTACACTATATACCATTAGAAATGTATCCTGTATACCCGCAAAGATTGAACTCAAAGATAGCTTCATAGCACAGATCATGTGTCTGTTAGGTCAAATGTTTTTTTTCTCTCAGTTTGTGCTTTTACTTATATTGAATCTGACAAGCTTTTTATTTAGAATGAACATATGGTGCAATCATGAAAAAAACCAATTCCATTGAGCAAGGCCTGCCTAAACCTGATAAAATGTTGGAAGAAACACATTACATGGTTATTTTTCTTTTCTCGTTTGCTTAACGTCTGTGTCTGTTCATACCAATGTTTATAAATATATATTTTTAATAAATGTGCTATATTTTTAGCATGAACCAAATATTTTGAGACACTTGTATTCATGCAGCTAAATTTTGTTTAATGAAGTGCCCTTTTTGACAATGGATGTTATTTTTCTCAGCAATTATACAGCAGTCTTGTTTGCAGCCCTCTCACTGTGGTCTGAAGCAAGCTTACATCATGCTCATATGCATGACTTGAAGTTGGAATGTCAGCTGAAAAGCATTGCTGCTTAATACGGGAAATAGCAAAAGATTGTAAGGTGACCTTTGGAGACTGGTTGCAGAAAGAAGGCTCTATTTATAGTTTAAAAAAAAACACACCACAGATGAAAGGAATATCGAGGCATATTACAAAATTTGCAGAATTTATGGCTTTCAAAATCTGGTCACACTCTCTAAGTACCTGTATTGAGGGAAGCGAGCAAAGGTTTATGCAGTTAAATAGAAAAATTTAGAAAGCCTGTAGTGAGGGGCTTAAGCAAAATGCAGACTGTAAATATGGAGTATATTTAAAATGTGAGGATCATTAACCCTTCATGCTTCTCTGACATGTGCTTTAACAGAGGTTGGTGCAGTGAAATTCTCTGACTTGTGTTTTTGACAGGAATGTACAATGATGATGATGACCATTTTTCTTCAGAGTTCAGTACCTATAAATATATGAAGCATTAAAAATATGAGACCTCAATTTTGCCTCAAGCTGCCTAAGTATGTTGCCCATTAACTCTGACATATCCTCTTGAAAAATATGTCAATTAATTGTTTACTGACTTGTGGTTTGGATGGCATCCTCGGATACGGAAGGGGGTTACTATTGAAGCCAGCAGGAGCTGTAAAAAGTTTGATCCTAGAGTTTCATTGATTTTAGTGATCAGTCCTGTCCTTCTGGAATCAGTAATGAGCTTTTCACCATTTTTCCAGGGGCTAAGACTGGCGTCAGAAGTAGACAATTTTATTGCAGGATATAAAAGCAAACCTGGAGAACCGTGAGGGGCACCTCTCATAAACAGAGGTGTTTAGTCTCTCTCTCACATGTTCAATAACAAAACCATCAGGAAAAGGGAAAATGTCAGTAAATAAATTAAAATTAAATCCAATATGAGGAATTAAGGAATAAAGAGAAAAAAAAATCTCATGTTAATGAAAACAAGGCAGAGTGAGAGAGGTGAGAAAGCGAGCAGAGATGTGAACAAATGTAGAACGGCACAGAAAGAGAGTGCCAAGCACACTGGAGTGGTTGAGGAAACATTTGAGTCTGGATGGTGCTGGCAGAGCTGCAGGTCTTGGAGAGGGTAAGAAACACCAGTAGCACAGTTTAGTGGAACAGAGCGAGGCCGACCTTGGTTTTTAATTTCTAGTTATTTATTGGTAATTCTAAGGAACTAGCAAACTCTGCCTTTTCATCATCCTGAGTGAAAAAGAAGAAAAAAATATATTGGCTGGTCGCGACACTTGACAATGGCATTGGCACTTGTGTCCCAGAGTACGCCTACACGTACTCCAGGCACCTGGCCAAGTCCAGCCTCCCCCTGGCAGTATCCTTCTGCAGATGTTTCTCTTGAACCTCTCCTCTTCCTCCTCCTTCTCCAGCAAATGCTGAAGCAGTTTGCCTGAGGTTCGTGCTCATCTTCTAGAGAGAAAGCCTGGGAAAGAGCAGTGTCCAAATCAGGAGATGAGCGCTGATGCCCGATATTTCTTTGCCTCTCTCTGCATCAGATGATAATACATGTCATCTTGTGGACGTGAAGATGCTTAATGAATGAAATTTCATTAGGTACTTTTATTAATATTACAAATTATGGCTCTGCATTGTAAATCAATGTATCGCACGCCCACCCTCCTAAGGTAAAATAGCAACTTTTGCTGCTCACCACAGTTGCACTCCGTCAGACATGGGACAGCATCTTCATCAAGACACTGCAAATAGCCCAGATATGTTTAAGATGAACTGTTGGGCCAAAAAGCCTATGGACTCTGTGTTTACTCTGTCTCTCTCAACACCAGGGCCATTAAGGGGAAGAGTTTCCAGCTGTGGGTGTGAGGTGCCTTGCCAGTGCCTACTGCCCTGCACCAACAGCAGCTGTGTGCTCTATGCTTCACCACAGGGCTTTTACTGCATCCTGAAATAGGAAAAAAATGCTTATCCCATTCCATAAAAAGTTTAATGCTTAATATTTTAATTTTACAGGTTTCTGTTCACAGATAGTTCTAGAAATATCCTGAGGCAAGTACTTCTTAAGTAGATTCATTAAGTATTCATTTAAATAAAAATGAAGAGTTTCCTTTGAGGGCAATTTCTTTACCTTTTATTTGGTATTCATGAGCACTGATACGGGAAAATATGTTTTCAAGAATGACTGTGAAAGAGAAATGTTTTATACAAGTATGCCTACCCAGGCAGTCGCACGCCAGCCTGCTTTCGGCTGAATGCCAGCTGGAGCCAAATTACCCTCATGCTTTTTTATGTGAGCAGTTTTCAGCATGCACCTATAAGAATTATTCAACTAGGTAACATATATATTATGGATACCTTATAGTTCATAACTGCAGTACAAATAGTTGAATAAAACTTCTCATTACAGGTGCTGAATTTGCTTTGCCAAAGAAAAAGCTGATAGCCTCATTTTTGGCTTGACTTGCAGGTATTGCAAACAGTTTGCAGAGTAATTTTTAAAATAAAATATTACTCCATTAGTGACAGGAACTTTCATGTTTGTATCTGAGTAGAAGGAAACAAATATCTAATATCTTAATATGATATGAAAACATCACCTTTGGCTTCTGTCAACTAAGAATACCATTGTACTTTTAAATTATCCGATATAGCTTGATGGTTTGTGTTATGGGAATGGAAAATGTTTTCCTGAGGTGACAGGGTGGTGACAGTCTTCCCACTAGTGTCTGGTGGGTGCAGAAGACTTTCAAGAAAGAGGAAGATAAAACTATTTATGTGACATTATGCACACAACGAAGTGAGGAGAAAGAAGAAAGATAGGCTACCTCTTCTCTGGTTCCTATAACTGATACTGAAAATTCATCATCTCATGACTTGTGTCTTCATACAAGAATAGATCTTCTTAGTGTGCTGGTTGACAGGGACACCTTTTCAATTATGCTCCATCTGCTTGCACCTCTGCACAATGTGCGGCTCATCACACCTTGGGACAGTTTTTAAATATACCCAGCCTTGGAGCCTCTGGAAGCTGCTGTTTTGGTTTACTGTGCTGTAAAGGTTTATTGTAGGGCAGAGTTTTATTATTTTAAGGAGAATCAGTAATCTGACATGTTATTGTCTGGTAAGGGGTACTTTGCTGGTTGAATTCCCAGACCCATTGCCCCTGGCTTGCAGGTAAAATTTTAGTTCAATAGACATCCAAATATAGAAAAAACTTCAGTTACATCATGACAAAACTTTAGTATGAAGTACTGTTCAGATACAAGTATCTTATATTTCCATTAAATCTATATCCTGGAGTTCACTCCGAATGTCCCAAGGTCTCATCCATGTCAGGAGGTCTCACTGTTTCTAAGTGCATTGTGGCACGAGCAAATAACTTGGCTCAGGGAGGAAATCTGGAATGAAGTAACTAAATTAAAATTCCAGGGACGCAGCACTGCAGAATTTCCTAATTAAAGAGTTTAAGGTTTGTCTGGAGTACTTTGTTGCTGGCCAGCCAGTATTTTGGAGAAAAAAATTGTTGTTCCTTGGAAAGTTGCTGGAAGAAATATGTCCAATTGAGAAAGAACCTCATTGAAAATATTTCAGCAGCAAATTCCAGCAAAGAAAACACCAACCAGGCCTTCAAGTGACTCTGGCTTGCTTCCCAGGAATACTTTTTGGCAGCCCAGGAACACAGTGCACATATATGTAAGCACTTCTTGTTTACCGAGAGGCTTTGGTTTTTTTGGAGCAGAATGCACAGATTTACAAAGATTTACGAATGTAAGGAATAGGACATTATACGGTCAAAAAAAGAGAAAAAGCTGTTCACCTGTATTTCCAGCAGACACCCTGCAGACATCCTGCAGAACCTGCACTGTTTCCATGCCTGGCTGTGCATTTTGGAGGCTCTTCCCAAAGGGTCTTATAAACTCAGTGTAGCTTTCCTTCCCCACCGCTGATCCAAGAGAAACAAAACCTGTTCAGCGTGGAAACCTCCATGCCGGGCTGAAATCCCACATGCATCCATATGCATTTATCTACACACGAACCATCTGGTATCCAATAAGACTCTCTTTGTCTTAGGCATTAGGTTTGCTTATTTGCATGTCACCTGGGGACTCAGATGGTGAAAGGCAATTTGTAGGGTTGAAAGCACCCAACTGTTTCCAGTGACACAGCTTTACATAATGTAGCCGTTCCCTGTAAAGGTGCCGATCATCCTGAAACATACCTGTGCAGTGCCATACACAGCACACACAGCTCTCCATGGGTAGTCTCTCACTGACAGACTATCCCTGACTGCAAGGGAGTGGGTTTGGGCTGTAACTGGTCCCTGTAGCAAGGATTTGTACCAATGGTGGGATCCCAAGTGAAACTCTGTAGAGTGAAAAGATATTGTGTCTTGTTCATTTCTATGAAATGAACATGGCACTTAGCTATGTTCACCTATTAACAAGGTACTTAGCTATGTTCACAACACCAGGATCCCTTCTTCTGCAACCAGTACAAATTCACCTTTAGATGATCCATGCACCACTCCTGACCCTCTTCTTGGAAGCTGCAGATCTTCATTCCATCTGCGTGAAGAAAACAGCTTTGGGCTTCCCTAACCTAGGGAGCGCTATCCTTTCTGCAAGGCAGAGGTAGAGTCAGGAGATCTTGCTGTGAACAACCAGGTCAGTTGCCTCGAGTGCTGATGGGCACCCTTTTCCCTCCCATCCCACATAACCTGGGAAATGCAAGTACCTGGTCTCTGGATTTTCCACAGGCTCAGTCACCAGTTTGACTCATGCAGACTCGTTTTATGACGCTGAAATTTTGTTATACTCGAATGCCTCCTGGAGCCAGGTCTTCAGGAGTAGATTAAAGACCCTGATATCTTAATCTGGCCTTGATATCATGGAGATCTCACTATAACAAGTCTCAGTCATTGTTAGTCTCTGGCAGCAAGGTGTTAATGGGCTAGAGTTAGCCAAGGACACCAGATGGGAGCCACGGTGAGCCAGAGCTGGTGCAGAGGAGAGGGGCTGCTTTCCACAGTATGTACTTACCTTCTTGAGGAGCAACAGTGTTATGGTGGATTGATATTGGTGGTGGATAAATGTAATGAAATGTTCGTGTAGCAGGGGTGGGATTTCTCACCTTTAGTTCCTGCAAAATTAATGGGAAAGGCTTTATAAATAATTCTGGCTTTGTCAATTTAAGATATGGATTAAAATTTACTATGTATGTTTTCAAATTTTCATGTGCTGCTTTTTTTCCCTTACCAATCAATTCAATTTTAGTTTTGAGGATAATGTTCTTGTTCTCGTAATAATGATGTCTGGTGGAAAAAATGTTGGTATTGGATGCATAAGAAAAGAATGAAGATGACATCGTCAGCGTTTTATTAATTTGTTATTGTGGGCAGGAAAAGATAGTGGTTTTCTTTGCATCCAGGGCACATTGTTACCAGTATTTTTTAAAATAATTTCATACCATTATTTCTGGAGCCTAAAGAAATTCTGTTGGACAAAGTTTCATCATTTAGAGCTTTATGTCAGCAAGCATAGAAGCATATGAGATACTTGCATTAGCTAAAAGAAAACAGTGTCAGACATACATTTTTAACAGATTCAAACTCAAAAGTGAGACCGCACAACTATCATTCTTACACCTCTGCTCACGTTGCATAATACAAACTAGGCCATAATTTCTGTGCTCACTCTGCTAAGACTATGTACATAACTCAGACTAAGGGGCTAAGTTCCTTTATAGTTAATATACATATGAATATGTATTTGCAGGTTTAGGGCATTAGCTGACAGCTGACAACTTGGCTATAGCAACAACACAAATAATCAGGGAAAACCAGGAAAATTCCTATATAATGAGCTATTTGTCTTGTTGACCTTATTTTCAGCTGATATGTTTGAGACTGTATGATCGATGACAATGATGCTAAAGCCTGCCTAATATAACCAATGGAAGAATCAAGACAATGCAGGAATGTTCAATCTATATCCTCCGTCAGAAATTAGGCATTTCCCTAAACTGCTTTGAAAAAAATCCCAATGCCAGATATTTTACATTTTCATTTATATAATTCACCATCAGCCGTCATGCTAACTCATTAGTGGCATTATCATATTTCTATTTGATTGAATAGTAATATCTATGTACAGTTTCACTGAGTTGTGCAAACATTAGCAAATGGATTTTGCATCCTTTGTTGCTTTTTAAGTTTTGTAATGCTCTTTCTAGTACACACTGAAAGATCGAGAAATATAACCACATCCTTAGAGCAGTGTATCCTTAGAGCAGTGTATAATTATGCAAAGCTCACTTTTAGTTTAGGTAGAAACTAAAACAGTGGGTCTTATTTCTTGAGCCTGTTCATATGGCCAGTCCCAAGAGACCCCCATACTGTGCTGAGTACAACAGTCCTACAAGATCAAGTTCTTTTGATATAAAAAAAAAGAATTCAGCTGTCAAATTCACTGAAGCAGTACATTGCACAGTCTTTGCAATTATCAGAGCAAGAAAAAAATCTGATACCCACAGACAGTGCTCAGCTGCTGGCTGACCTTCCCTTGTGGGGCAGCAGCCCTCAAGTGCATCGTGACAAACCAAGAGCCTGGTGCCTTTTAGATTTGATGAAAAGCAGTAACAGTCAGGCAATTAACTTTCCAAAATTTGAAATATCACAATTACTAATGTGCCTGGTTCCACTGGTGCATTGTTAAAACACCCAAACTTGGGGCTTTCCTCCCACTGCTGTGACTTCCCATCATCAGAGATGCTGAGAAAATGCTGTTCTACCCAGTGACTATTTTTTATTCTTTGAAATGTTTCTGAGCAAAACCATCAGCAGCTCCATGATTGAGCAGAAACAACTGCCTGTTGAAATTTGGTTTTAGATGTTTCAAACATGTTTTATTTTGGCTATTTCCCTTTTCTTAACAGGAAATTAATTTCAGACTGAGACTTGGCCTACACTTTTCCTGACTGAATTTTCATTGCCATCAAAGAAATTCTGTGGAAGAAAAAAAAAAAAACCAACCAACCTTTTTACTGAATTATGAACTTCTCATAGAAAACTGTCTGAGTTAAAATGTTCAGACCAACTCTCTCAATCACCAGTAGTGCTTGTGTATGTGGTAGAAGGTATCAGGGAGTCCTAATGCTCTTTGATTTCTTCAGTTATGTTTTCCTATTTCTCCACTTCCACAAAGGCAGATGGCACATCTCGGGGCCAGCAACAAACCCAGATTCATGATGTCCTCCATGAGGTGGCCATCCCCTAGATATGGAACGCCAACTGGAGCCTGTCTCCGGGCAGCCAGAGCCCACAGCCCTGCCTGTCCTCCAGCTCTGATCGCCCTGGAGATGCCGTCCCACCGACAAAAAGACTTGCTCATGGCTGCAGGAGGCTGACACCTGACTTATAAAACTTGCTATGGGAATCAGCAGAGTCTTCAAGATCATTCAACCATGAATGTTTTCTCTTTTTTTTGCATTTTGTTTTGGGGTTTTTTGGCCACTCAAATTTTTGCAGACTGAGACCACCCCTCACCGCACAACTCTTGTGCATCTGACTGCTTCTCCCATGAGTTTGGGAAGCACTAAAGTGAGATGGAAAGCGAGAGGCTGAGAGATGTCTTCTTGTTGTTGACAGTGCTGTAGCAAATCTTCAGAGGTACAAAATTCTGCCTGCGAGCATGCAGCCGCCTCGTCCCCGTGCCTGGCTGTTGGCCATGTTGTCCCTTGTGCTCTCGAGGGAGAGTGAAGGGACGTTTTTCTCCTGCTAATTGAGTTACATGCTCAGCTGGCTTCGCTGTGGTGACAGCAACTATGGCAAAGGCCAGAGCATCAGGGGACCATGGCTGGACTTTGACAAGCTGCTCAGCATCAATGTCCTGCTGCATTCAGTGGCTGCCTCATGTTGCCATAGAGCTTACCTATCACCCACTGGTACAAGAGCTCCCCATTTCATGCTCTCCAGGTTATCATTTCAGAGGGAAAAACTTGTCACATCTTTGTTTGTCAGTGTCTTTTTAAAATGCTATACTGAAGAAGCAAAAATAAATCAATGTGTAACATAAAACACAAAAGCAGCCAGTGAGTTCTTAAGCTGACCCTGAATGTGTCTCCTAAACCCATGGTTTTTTAGGGAGTGTCTCCCAGTAGCTTGGAAAGGCCCTTGGCAGCATTTGATGTCATCCTCATTTCCAGCAGTCACCACTGCTCTGACTCACTCAAGTGCACTGAAAAGGTCTATTCCTGAATGGGGCCATGACATCTTCTCTGAGGCTGTTGTGTGATGGTGCAATATCCAACTCTCCATGTCTTCCTGTTTGTGTAATTTCCTACAAATAGACTAGACTAGACTAGACTAGAATAGAATAGAATAGAACAGAATAGATTCATTTGGAAGGACCTACAATGATCATCTCCTGATCACTGATCACTTCAGGGCTGACCAAAAGTTAGAGTATGTTATTAAGGGCACTGTTCAAACACTGGCAGGCTTGGGGCATTGACAACCTCTCTGGGAAGCCTGTTCCAATGTTTGATTAACCTCTCAGTAAATAAATGCTTCCTCACATCCAGCCTAAACTTGCCCTAGAGCAGCTTTTAACTATTCTCACACGTCTCATCACTGGATACCAGGGAGAAAAATCTCAGCACCACCATCTCCACTTCCCATCCTCAGGAAGCTGGAATGAGCAACAAGGTCACCCCTCAACCTCCTTTTCTCCAAGCTAGAGAAACTCAGAGTCCTCAGCTGCTCTCAAGGAAGCTGTCTCACTGCTTGGAAGAGTTTGCAAAGGGACCAGGTTTCTGCATCTTTGTATTCCCCAGACTCCTGATACCTTCATGTGACAGCACGGGTGGGAGGAGCATGGGATGAAGACCTGGGAATTCAGCTCAGACTTTCCTTCTCTAAAGTTTGTTTCTGTCTCATTCTGAGTTCTCAGATCATTTAGGGATAATTTGTACATCCAGCTGAGCTTTCAAGAGTCATTTATGTGAGTCTTATTTGACTTGTGAGCACTTCTGTGACATGGTACTGCAAGAATTGCAGTAGTAGCATGTTTCAACAAGAGTGCCTGAAGCGCTCACAAATTCTTCATGTAATTGCTGGAATACTCCCATCATCTCAGACGAATAATGAAATATGAAAAGAATAATCAGAATAGAAGAGGTTAGTAATTTAAATTGATTGGAATGTTGTTGCTTGTAGTGAAAGCGAGTCCTAACAAAATCAATGGCAAAAGTAGGGTTGCTTTAATGCCATAAAATCTGAAGACTAACAAAATCCTATGTTATTAAAATAAAATAATTTTGTTCACTTTGAAAAGAGGGGATCTGGCTAACTGTTTTGGTTCTGAGACATCTCTGCAATTACCAAATGAGCTCAAAAATCTTGTATACCTTTTTGTTGCTTTGCAGAATAGAGCAAAAGGTCTGAAAACAATGATCAGTGTGCTGTAATTCCACTGCCTGGAAACTAAATAAAGAGATCAATAAGCATGCAGAGTGTTTCTCCATCAGCCCGTGCTCGGTTTGCAGGACGATGTACTGAAGTGTGGCTAACAATAAACCAGAGTCTGTCTGGTACTTTCCAGTATCTTTCAGATCACTAAGATTTTATTTATAGTTCTTGTTCCCTGTACAGAGGATGGACATTCTTCCTTTCAACCAGATGGTTTCTTCCTTCTGTGCATCTTTTTATTCATCAAGTACTACATGATAATATTGTTGTTGATATGCCACTGCTGAGAAGTGGTTTTAAGAAAAGAAATTAGTCCAGTTGTAAAATAAAATATGTCAGTTTGTGCCAATCAATTCAAGCTACACAGAACAAAACTTACAGATCCCTGTAAGCAATAAGCACTTTTTAGAAACCATGATTTCCTAAGGAGTGGTAGAAGCAGAATGATGTAAAGCATATACCCAGGAAGTCTTTGAAAACTACCTTGAAAAATATAACTTTATTATGTAAAAGTTAAATACATTAGTTCAATTCAATGGTTTTCCTTGGGTAAGATTTTTTTTTCATTATGTTCACATATATGCAGGGTGGTTTTTCCCAGCTGTCAGTCCAGCCCTTACTGAAGTTGAATGACTTGAGTTGAAAGCAGAATCTAGCTCCCAGGTTTGAATCCAGCAGAGCATTTATATTCATATTTCTCTCCAAGAAAATGTGTCGTCCTGCTGGCTTTCTGGGTTGCCTGTAAGCTTGAAAGTTAGTATGTGCTTAAGTGCTTCATTGGAGCAGGGCAGCATCCTGCAGCAGCACTAAAGCATTCAGTCTAATTTGCTTTGCAGGGACGTTATTATTGCTTGAAAGAAGTATTTCTCTCAAATAGAAGGGAACAAATGTCCCAGAGCACTCATTCATTTCCTTCTCAGTCCCTTTCCTCCTTTCTGCATCTCCCTTCTCCTGGTTTCATCAGCCCTGTCAATTCCTTACAAAACATCACTGCTAAACAGTCTTGCTTAACATTGCTAGATCTCTGCTTTATATGTCTCAGACCTAAACTGAAAGCTTTTTCCTTGCCCAAGGCTCTGTTTTCTCTTCTGGTCCCATTTCACCCCTCAATGGTAACAGCTGTTGAGCATCATCATCTTCCACAGCCAAAGCACCTGTGGGGTGTTTGCTTTCCTATACCTGGCATGCCTTGCCCTTTCTCCCTGTGCCACACCTTCCCTCATTTAAAGCTTGGCAGAGATACATTCACACCATGTTGTGATAATGCAACTACACCTCAGTGGATCTCTTATGGATGGAAAGAAAAGGTTAGTGAGGAAGATCTAGTACTAGGACAGCTACAGAGGGCTCTTTGAAAGGTGGTGTAAGTTACCAGGACTCTCTGGACTGAAGTACAACTGTTAGAGTCCCTTGGTGAAATGCTGTGAGCCACGAAGGAAGAGCAGTACATAAGCATCTATGACTATAGTGAGTCCTGTGTTGTAAGAACTATCTAAAATTCCTTTGTTGCTTGCTTGCTTTGGTCAACACAGAAAGTGCTGAGGGGTGAGGGTGTTAGTATCTCTTACAATGAGGCCTCTGAGGTTTTTTTGATAAAGATGCTTAGAAAAAAGAAATCACGTTGGTTTGTTGTCTGTTACAATCCAATTCTTCCTGCAGTGTTAGTCTTTACTTAGAGAACTACTGATGATGATCAAGCTGATTTCATGCTTACAGGGTCACAGCTCATCTAATCGAATGCTTGCAGCAGTCTAAAGAAGCTGCTGTCCAATAAATCTGCCTGTTTGTGATTCTGCGTGGGTTTTGAACTTGTTTTGCTTTGTTCTGAAGATTGGAAAAGCTCTGGAAGACACAAGCAGATCTAGTGAGACAGTCTTGAGATGCTATGTGTTCCGTCACAGTGGATGTGACCACGCTGGTGGTGAAGGGGATTTGGGATCAGAGTGAGTGCTTTTAATGAAGGCAGCATGTCTCTGTGAGCAAATATGCTCTGCTTAACATGACCAAGAGCAGGCTTCAAAGAAACACTGGAAAGAAAACAGGGAAGTATGAGTCATCTGTAGAATGTCAGTTTGCATGTGTCTTTATGCAGCATGTAATTATTTTATACACATGTTTAATTAATTTTTCTGGGACTACATTTTTTTGTCATTCTCCTTACTGCATCACTCTGTTACACAGTCAATGACTGTTTTGGCAGTGGGAAGCCTTTGAAGAACACTGCAGCAAATGTGGCTGCCCTGAAAAGTGGTCCAAGCTGGAGATGAGAGTCTGAAAGTATTCTGTGACAAAAAATGATATGTTAGGTTGCACAACTCCTTCCTGCATCTGTGTCTGAAGCCAAAACTCCTGGTCAGGGCAGAGCCAGAGATGTCTGAGCTTTGGGACCTGTTGTGCTGTCCCTGACCTTCTCCTGGCTGTAGAGACAACTGCTGAAATGGGAGCCTCTCCCCTAACCATGCTGCCTGGACAGCATCTCAGCTGCAGAGCTGATGTAGGAAGGAGTGCTGGGGAAAACAAGGTGTAGGAATCCAGATTGTAGGAAGCACAAACACAGAGAAGGCGTCTCGGAGCAGGAGGGTTGGAAGCATGGTGTGGGATTTGCAGCTGGAAGCCTATAGAGGCAGCTGAGGAGGGGGAAAAGGCAATTTCCCTGTTTCTTTATCTCTGCAGGGACAGACCTGAGACAAAGGACTGTTGAACTGTTTGGGTTAGGAAGAAAGCATTTCGTCCAAAGAGAAGAAACAATTTGTAGAATTTACCTATATGTCTTAGGGCATTAGATTTTTGGGGTTTGTTTTGGGGTTGTTTTTTTTTCCCCTTTACCCATGAGAAGAGGGCTCTGACTCTTCTCAGAAGGAAACTTCACAGTTTCCTTTGCTGTTTTCAACCTTTGTCTGCTGACTGATATGACCTTTCATTTACAAGGGATGTACAAGGGATGTGAAAATTTACCATCCTCTTGAGTGTTTTTTGATTTAGGTGTGTGTTATATGCCCCAAAGCATGAAGGCTAAAACTTTTTCCTGTATGGTACCTTCTTTTGCAATGTTTGAGAAATTGAGAAGTTTTGATATTGTGTCTTTACGATGCTTTTACGTCCATTCTCCATGGTTATCTCGTAAGATTGCTTTGACCTTTGTGTGTAAAGTCCTTGCCAACGTTTTGCTTGTTCTAGCTTTTCAAAAGCCATAAATAACACTTCTGCACCCTGGCATATTTTTTAACAGTGAAAATGCATTGGAAAACTCTTTTTTTCTTCCCCCTCCCCCGTCCTGTGATAGAGCAGGAGAAGCTTGGAGCAATTCTGTCACTTTTTTCAGTATCCCTGTAGCTACAACTAGTGACTTCAGTCCTGTGTGCTGCCTCACTGCTAACAGAGCTATTTATATATTTTTCATAGTGACTTCACCTGGTCTGTCTCCACCTATTTCTGAGATGAATGATGTGCTTGATTCTTATCTCTTTGTATTTAGAGTATCACAGGTAATGACTTCATCTTTCCTGGAAGGAGCCAGCAAGCCTCTGGCAATCCATGAAAGTAAATCAGGAGTTTCATAACTGCAGGACCCAGGCAAGAAAAATCAGAAATAGGTTTGAAGTTGCTAAGATATAAGAAAAAAAAATTATTTTGCCTATAGCCACAAGAGGAATTATGAAATTAGTATGAGGAAAGCTTCCTGACTTGTTGTATGTATTAAGATGTTACTTATATAGCTGTACTTTTCTGAAGGTACCTCTTGTCTTTTTAGAAAAAAAAAAGGTAATTTTCCTGTGTTTAACAGTCTCCACTTCAGAGGTTCTGTTTCTGAAAGATGCTTATACAATGCATTATTCACCATAGACAATCTATAGACACATCTATAGAGCCAAGCCTGATGTGTAACTGAATCACCACAGAAGGGGGAAAGTTGAGGCCTTGCCATTTCCCGCAAAGATGACTAAAAGCTGGAAGCCTTGATCCGAAAGATGTTCACTATTTTCAGCCAAAACTTCTCAAGTGCATTTTGCATTTGACTCCATCTTCCATATAGTTAACAAAACAGGCAGAATGTATTCCAGTTTCCAGGACTTACATGACCAAGAGCTAGCCCTGTATGTTTGATGAAGAAAGGTTTGATCAGCCCTTAAGACTCAGCCTGTTTTAGGAATCGTTCTTCTAATTCAGATGAATATATCAGTGATTTTGCAGAGGCGGTATGTTGAGCGCTGGTGATATGCAAGCTATTTGAAAATGTTGTATGGCCCTTTAGGGACCCACTGCTGCTGCTTCCCATGATGTTGCTTCTTATTGCAGTGACACTGGGGGCTGCTCCTGGACAGAGGAATATTTGTCAGGTCATGGGGTGAGTGAGGTCAGCTGAATGTTTCCCATTCTTTGTGACTTCTGTCTTCACTGCTGGTCAGGATGTCTCCTTCATGGAGATATGGGGAGACATGGAGTCTGCACCAGCCAGCCAACAGACTCTGCCATCAAAAAGCCCTATGAGACCCAGCCAATGGAATCCTCTGTGAGGCCCACCAAGAGCATGCAAAACTGGAAATTACTATTGTGTTGCTCCTTTCTGTCTGCTTTGGTTTAGGAGTCTGTGGATCTTTTCTGTGAGATGTGAAACACTGGGCTCCTCAGGCTTGTGTTCACCTCCCATTTGTGGAGGAGCTCAGCGTCCAAGCAGGATCCATCCCCGCAAAACTGCTTGCGGAGTAAGGTGCCAGCCAGCTGCACTGGGCTTTCCCCCACAGCTTGAAATATTGTCAGAGGGAGAATCTGTGGAGGATTGCTTGTCATCTGATTGCATTATTTTTCAACCACACAAGCAATAAATATTTAAAGTCTGGTTGTAGGCAATGTAACAACTCTGTAAATATGCAGTTCTGAATACTGAAGGGAGAAGCTTATTTTTTCTTTTAAGAGGAAACAAATACATCTCTGGCATAAAGTGTTCTCCTCCCTATTCTGTAAGGAGGAATACGTTAAGGTAATTTTGCTGCTATGAATGAAGGTGGAAACTACAGGCAGAAAAGTACTGCTGCATTTTTATTGCTACCTCCTGGCTATCCTCTCTTCTTTTCCATTTGTCAGATTGAAGTATTAGATCAAAGCCCAGTAAGGAAAGACAAGGACTGTGTGAGGGAGCTGAGAAAACTGAATGGCTTCACTCTTGCTGCTTGTTTTCTCCCTGCCTGTCCCCTCCATGTTCTTTCCCATGACAGGGAAGCTGTGATCAGCAATGGAGATACGAAGCAGTATGGGAGTTCCTGTAAGGTTTTCTATCTTCTCTACAGCATCACATGAACGTGCACTATTCTAAGTAATTTGGTTTTACAGGGATACTTACAGCTGGTTTATGTAAACTGAGACTGACAACTGACGTGAGCCTGAAGGTGCTGGGCCCATGTCAGCAGGAACAGAAGAGGTGAGAATGGATCATAGAATGGCATAGGCTGAAAGGGACCTTAGAGATCATCTAGTCCAACCTCCCTGTTTTGGGCAGGGACGCCACCTCTCGACTAGACCAGGCAACACATGGGGACCGAGCGGGAATTGAACCCGTGACCTCAGTGTTGGTCCTTGTTGCCAGCACCACGCTCAAACCACTGAGCTAACCGGCCCCCTTAGAATGACCTGCAAGTGATTGAAAGATAAGAGCACTGTAGGTGTTGAACATTGGCTACAGACTTTCAAATATGGAAATAAATCCAGGCCTGTTTTGGTACGATTAAATTAGATTTTGTGCCTTTGAAAGAGCTTTTAAAAGGAAAAATAAAAAGCTACTGTGACACTCACTGAAGGAAGGTCTAGACTTTCAGTTGATTTAAGATGTGTAGCAGAGCTACGGCAGTGTGGATATGATCTAGTTCTGCACATTGCCCTTTCTGACTTTACTCATTTGTTTGGTTTTTTTTCAAAAGAATACCTTGTATTTTTGTTTATGTGGCTTTATCAAGTGCTTTTGCAGTTGAGAAGTAACTTGGTGATTTGACTCATATGGCTTGTTTCTCCTCTGTGAGGTGCAGTTACTAAAGTTTTTCGAATGTGTAACTGATTAGCAAAATGGGATGACTTGTGATGCATCTTAGACCCCTGTTGTTCCTAAAATCCATTTAGTGAACAAAACCCCTAGAGGTCATCTCAGAAGAGGCCATTATCAAACAACTGGTACCTACCAGGAGCAGTTTCCTTTTCAAAGAGCCCATCTGAGGGATGGTAGAATATTTATTACATGGCAGCAGCATCCTTCTGCCTGAGGAATGGACTGCAATTATAGCATGGTAAATATTTCATTAGAACAAAGTAAAACTGCATGGAAAGTAGCCTTCATTTTATTTAAAACATTTATTAGAATACAACACTAGAATCTACATGGGAATAATTCTTTCTACCCAATCTACCAACTAAGCTGAAATTTTAGGTGAGACATTTTTTTATTATAAAACCTTTCATATTACAGTAATTTATCTTTCCCTCTGAGGCAGATGGACGTCCTGACACAGATTAAACTTGGTGTACACTGATGTTCCTTATTAAGGAAATAAGAGCAGGTACAAGCAGAGTCTAGTACCCTTGCAAAATCCCTTCTATTCAGAAGGATGGTATAAATGTAATTTAAGTGCAAGACCTAAACACAAAAGAATCTTGCAGTCTGCACACAAGACTGGTAAGCAGTCGCTTCAATACTGCATAATGGTGCACGTGCAGTATTGGAGAGTAATGGTCTATATTAAATATCTTCTGACTTCCATTTATTTTAAAAATGTCCACTTCTCTGGACGCTGAAAAAGACACAAAGACCACCACTTTTTCAAGTGCTTGCCCTACTGCAGCAATTTTCTTAGAGAATAGAGGGGACATCCAAGAGCGCACATGAAGATTGAGGTCTTATTGAACAGTAACCTGGCAATAATTAATTTTCACAGGAAGTCATCTTTCTATTAGAGGACCAGATTTTACCATATTTAGCCTATAATACTCCATTTTATCTGCTAGAGGGTTATGGTGAGGCCCTAAGTCTGCAGCCTGGTCCTACTGAGGTAAAAGCCTTCTTGCTTTCTCAAAGGGTAGGAAACCGAAAGGAAAAGATCATCGTTTCGCTAGACCAGTGACAGGGCACCTCATATCCCTTTACCCCTTGGTTTTCTGTAAACATTGGAGGGATGCTGCTTCCAGCTCAGCTTTTCAGGCAGTTGAACTTCTTTCCCATGGTATCTGTCCTTCAAGTAGCAGGACTTTGCTCAGCATCTTTCTCTCTAGGATCCTGGTCAGTCCTTTCCTGCCAGTAATGAAAGTGCTACCTACTTTGCTTTGAAGAGTTTGTGGTCTAGATGTGCAGTTTCAGTGTGGAAAATCACTATTTCTGAAAGTGAAGCAGACCTCTCTGTTGAGCATCCCAAGCCAACCTACTGTCCTTCCTGTGCTGGAGACTCAGTTTCACTCTTGATGTCTTCTCTAATCCCTTACAAAGTTTTAAAATTACGTGTTTATGCAGTGGTATGAACAAAACTGTTTCTCATGGATCAGCACTAACCTCAGAGCATGACTTCCCATCTGTCACAGCTGCTGCCTCTGCTGCTGCCCAACAGTGAACTTCTACAGTGACCTCTGACTTCAGTCTCCAGGCCAAATGCTTGTTTCCATGCCTGTGTGAAAGGTCACCAACCCCTTTTAAGTTGCTGTGACCTGTAAAGAAGCAGGACAACTTTAGCAGAGAAGAGTCAACCAGAAATATTTCTCGGTCACATTAGTTACTGCAGAGAATCTTACTGTTTTATTGGTGTGTTTTGTCCTAATTCTCTGAGCTCTGATTTCTCCAAATATGCTGGAAAATTGACACACTTCAAAAGTTAATGTAGAGTGAAACTGGTCTGTAGACAGCCCTTACCATTCTTGATGTTAGAAGCTGTGTCCCCTTGTTTGAAGCCATGGCTGGTTTTGACACTGAGAAAGTGATCCTGCAATATCACAGAATCACACAAAATCACAGAATGTCAGGGTTTGGAAGGGACCTCGAAAGATCATTTAGTCCAACCCCCCTGCCAAAGCAGGATCAGCTAGAGTAGGTTACACAGGAACGTGTCCAGGCATGTTCTGAATGTCTGCAAGGAAGGAGACTCCGCAACCTCCCTGGGCAGCCTGTGCCAGTGTTCTGTCACCCTCACAGTGAAAAAGCTTTTCCTCTTGTTTTTGTGGAACCTTCTGTGTTCCAGCTTGTATCCATTGCCCCTTGTCCTGTCTTTGGACATCACTGAAAAGAGCCTGGCTCCGTCCTCCTGACACTCCTCCTTGACATATTTATAAACATTTATGAGGTCACCCCTCAGCCTCCTCTTCTCCAAGCTAAAGAGACCCAGCTCCTTCAGCCTTTCCTCATAAGGGAGATGTTCCACTCCCTTCATCATCCTTGTGGCTCTGTGCTGGACTCTCTCAAGCAGTTCCCTGTCTCTCTTGAACTGAGGGGCCCAGAACTGGACACAATATTCCAGATGTGGCCTCACCAGGGCAGAGTAGAGGGGCAGGAGGACCTCTCTCGACCTACTAGCCACCCCCCTTCTAATACACCGCAGGATGCCATTGGCCTTCTTGGCCACGAGGGCACACTGCTGGCTCATGGGCATCCTGCTGTCCACCAGGACCCCCAGGTCCCTTTCCCCTACACTGCTCTCCAATGTCAGTCCCGAACCTGTACTGGTACTTGGGGTTCTTTCCCAGATGCAAGACTCTACACTTGCCCATGTTGCATTTCATAAAATTTCTCCCTGTCCAGCTCTCCAGCCTGTCTAGGTCTCACTTAATGGCAGCACAGCCTGCTGGTGTGTCTGGTCTGTGACATAAAATCTCCATCCATCACATATGGCATGAGTTAGCTCCTGAAATGCAGCATCAACTCTATAATCCAAAACGCATTTTGGTGAAATGCTAGTTTCCTTTGGGTGCCCTCTGGACTTTGAGTGTACAACTGCAAAGCATTCTAGCAAGACTCACAAAAATAAGCCAACACATTGCAAGTGAGTCTCCAATGCACACTCCCAGTGCTGTGCAGAGGCCCTGAGCAAAGACTTAAGCCAATGCATTATCATTGGACTGTGCAACCACGTCTGAGCCCCAGGAGCCCACAGACATACTGCTGGCTCTCCCCCAGCCTGATGAAAAGGGCAAAGCAAAGGGAAGCCATGCTGCATTTCCCAGTGCCACCTCCTCGTCCAGGGTCAGTAAAGACAGAGTTATTTCAGCGCCTTGTGAAATAGCTCTGCAGTGCTTTCTTTTATTTTTTTTTAATTCCTTCTGTCACAGGTAGAAATGAGTTGATCAGAGGCAAGGAGTCTCAATAGGTAGAGTTGGCCATTGGGATGCTAGGCAGTGCCTGAGCAGTGGAGGTTGAGGATTTTACGCGATAAATACAGACAAAGTAACACTAAAATAGCATTTGGGTGCCTAATTCCTTTGGGAACGTAATCCTTGTGCTCACCCTTTGTGTGGGTCACAGGATGTGTGGCCTACTCTAGCTGATCCTGCTCTGGCAGGGGGGTTGGACTAGATGATCTTTTGAGGTCCCTTCCAACCCTTAACATTCTGTGATTAACGCAGCAGCCACAGGGGCTTGAGCAAGGTAGTGAGGTGCTCTGAGCCCATCTTTTTAACTTACCACAAAAATTGTGCAGCAACCAAAATGCAGATGACTATGTCAGGATTTGCAAAGAGTCGTGTTCCAGAAGACAAACTGTACAGGTCAGAGCAATGAAATCTGACAGAAATGCATTTAAACACACTCATATTTAAAAACAACAACGGATAACTACAAATGTATAACGCCTAACAGCAAAAGAACTAAAGCAGGTTTCTAACTTTCAGTTATCAAGACAGATAGTAAAGGGACAAGAAAGTTTAGGCACTTGCTGCCTCCTGAGAGGTTTATGAGAATGTACCAAAATGAAGATGGGTTTTAGGAGTTGCATTCCTCCTGGAGAGTGCTGTTTTGTTGGGAGTCTTGGTGTACTTCCAGCAACATCCCTTATGGTTGTCTCTCATATATCTGTCTCTATATATGGATATTAGGAATCCTAAAGACACCTAACACTAGCAATTTGCAGTTATATTTATTATTTTAAGTAGTTATTGAAGACATTAATATGTTTCCATTATGATGCGGTGCTCCTAAATTCTATAAGCCAAAATCTTTTCTACAAAACAAAGCATGTGAACATCTGGCTTTTGGAACAGTGCCTTGATTTGCCTTTTTGATCATGAATTTCCACATCTCTATGCTTGTCTGGATTTCGTTAGAACAATTTTTACATCCGAACTCACATATACATCATCTGTCAACCAATTACTGGAGGTTATTCAAAGGTTATATTTGAAGTATTCATTTGAGATACAAAGCAAGGATTTTCTTCATTGGTAATGATTGCTGAACAAAGGCCTGAAAATCCTAAAGGAACCATCAGAATAGATTTGAACTTCTACACTGTGGGAATAGCGTTGTGAATTCAAAGTGTGACCTTGACAGAAACAGTAGGCAGCTGTGCTCACACCTTCTGAAGTATGAGGAACACGTTTGCATAATTGACTGAAGGTGCTTTTCATGTGACTGACATGTTGACAGCGATTAATTATCTTAGTATTTGCTTGAGGTTCTGAGCCTGCACCAAGTGATTGAAGATACTTTTGGAAATTAGTGGTTTTGTTTGCACTCCTTCCTCTAATTGTTTGCTAAATAATTTACCATGGTTGTGTTTCAAAGCTTTGAATATGTAAATAGTACTTAAATAGTGTGGGTCAATACAGAGAGAAGTAAATACAGATGTGTGAAGTGTGTGTGGTAAAGAGTGAGCACACCAGGGCTTTAGGGACAGAGGTTAAAGGGAACATAAGTATCATCTTCACCTAAACAGGAGGTGATAATTTACAGATGGCTGGTACCAAAGAAGTGTAATGTTTCAGGCAGACCTGCCTATCTATTTTTATTGTGTGAATGTTAAATAAATGTTACAAACTTAAAGACTGTAGCAAATTTTTCAACACTTTGCATTTCTGACTATCAAGTAACGCACCAAACTAGATCCCTCCAGAAACTAAACCTTCTACCTCTCCCTCAGAGGTACATCTTTGGCTACATCCATTTGTTCCCAGTGACCCTCATCTGAAACTCGCTGGGCATCTTTTTATGTATTTCACTGTTTTCTTGAAGGTCACAGTGAAGCTTGAAGTCTTGAAGCTGTTCTGTAAACATGGTAGATATCATTATCATGAGTTCAACTTAGTATGTATTTCACCTTTCCATGCCCTACCAAATGCATGGCTCCAGTTTGTAAGCATGTCATGCATTGATGCCGTCTCTTCTACTGAGCTGAAACAAAGCAAATGATGCAGTGAGGTTATTTAAACAGAAACTGAAATTTTGGGAAAGAGGTAATGATGGAAAAAGTTCTGTCTTCGTGATTTCTGATCTGTTATCAGAGTTGTGAGTAAAAGGGGAGCCTAGAGTCTCTTAGCCATTTGACTGTTGCTATCTCGATTAATCCAGTAAAACCTCTGTGACTTAGCTAACACTATGCAGTCCAGAAGTCAATGACCGAACAATTACCAAAAAGCATTGGTCAGCCTTAGATGGCTGCAGCTCTTGCAGCTGTTACTGCTATGTCTCATCAAATCTACAACAGAAACTTCTAGTACTGTGAAAGAGCTTTGACTGGTTTGGACATGGTATCTTGTGTTAGTCCTGGCCCAATTGCCTACCTTGTGTTGTTGTGTATATATATATATATATATATGCATATATATACGACTTAAAATTGATAACATTGGTGTGTTGTAAGGAATGTCTGAAAGCACCAATTTCCCCAAAATACTGACCATCTTCCCACCTCCTCTGTGACAACACAGCCATTCTTTAATCCTCAGGCGATGCCACTACTAAGGTCAGTTACATAGTCTTACACAACAGTCCACCATCAGAGGATGCTGAATGGTTATGATAGCACGTTTTTATTAGTTTTAATATGATCAGTGGTCTGTATTTCTCCATATCCTTTACAAACACAGGAAGAAAAAAATTAAGCAAGGTATGAAGGAGGAAACGATGGGAATCCTCCTACATATTCATGAACAAACCACCCACTTCCATCCTTTGGCATGTCAGAGTTGTCCACATGCTAAATATTTGGTATATTTACATTTACTCTGCAGAAATTTCTCAAAAAAAATCTGTGGAGAAAATTTTCATGGGGATGACGTAATATTAATGTAGGAAAATGACATTTGTAAACCTCAGAACAATCATGTTTAACTTCACTTAGTCCTTCTTTGCTAGAGAAAAAATAAAAGGAAACAATTGTGGAGTGCCTTGTGCCTCTCATTCTCTCATGCTCCTGTTCATGTAGTGAGTCCTTTCTATTCTGGGTGGGTGTATTGATATTGTTCTCCACCCAGCCAACCCACTGGCTATCCATAAACTCATATTGGCTAACTAGGTGACCCGTAGACCTCTGGCGGTATATCAGCCTGCACCAAGACTTTAATGTGCATATAAAGTAGCTGAGATAAATAATATGCACATAAAGTGCATATGAGAGTATCTGAGTAAAAAGAAGAAACAGTAAATATGTAAAAAAAAAATAATGAAAAGGAATCCAGGTAGTCTGCATCTTCACTTTCTGCTTTTCTCTCATAAGAACAATTCTGCCTTAGTCTGTTCAAGCTGACCTCTTTCTCTGCTCTTTATGCTTTATCTTGGATTTCTGCCTCTCCATTTACTCTAATTTTTCAAAGGAGACTTCACGGATTGCTTCTTTCTTTAGCTAAACTTTCAAGTTATCAGCAATGTTAGAATCACGGAAATTTTCTTGTCTACAGTCAGATAATAGAGTTTAACAGTCACCAGATGTCATATTTAGGAGTGCAAAATGAGGCCTGGAATATAAAAGCCTCAAGTGAAAGAACCACAGAAGCCTTTTCCTAAGTCTGACACTGTCCAAAGACCTTAGTTTGCTTCCACTTGAACTAAGTGAAGAAAACAGGCACGTGGGCTCACTCAAGGGCTTAGTCCGATCTTTTTCACACTCACCAGATCACCAAAGTGTTTTATATGCAAGTGCCACTTTTTACAACTGCAGTTTTCTTTCTTTCTGTAAGAAGGATGAAAAACCAAAACTTCTTATTGAACAACTTGCTGAAAATGTCTCATGTCAAACCCAGAATAGCGCAGGCAGAACTGAGTCTCCCAAAATAATACTGATTCATCTTAAAATTGAAATGAGTGTTCTCTTGAGCAAAATTCTTACCCTTTAGGCACATTAAGACTGGTATACAACCATGCTCTTCTTGCAGCAATTCTTAATAATGCCTTCTCTCCAGCTACCTCTTGCAGGTTTCCTCAAAAGCCCCGTCCTTCACCCTTCACTGGTGTTGAACACACATTCTATCCCTTGTGAAAGGCACATATGTATCTCCTGTGTCCTGGGTTAGCTGGTTGTCGCGTAGCTGCTTGTTCCTCAGGCTCCTATTATATGAGTCTCTTCCTGCATTATTTGGGCTCCTACTCTTCCAATGTCTTCCTCTCCCAAACAGCTCTCTCAAAAGCTGTTGTGTTTATGTTCTAGGCACTTACTCATTATATAAATTAAAAGAAGGACAGGATTACCCATATTTGGCCCTGTAGGTTTGATACAAGAGAAATTTAAGCCACATCTTGGACTCCATGGTCTGGAACCATGCATGTGAGCTTTGTAAATTGGGTCCCATCCCAATATGTCTGCATGCTGATACTGTTACATGCAGCAGGAGAAGACAAACTGAGCTGCTGTGTGCTGGAGACTCACCTCAGCAGCTTTTCAATGGAAAGCCCCTCTTTGCTATACAGCTCCCAACCTTTGCTACCTGGTAGGTGCTGGTAAAGATATTTAGCTCCAATATTGAGCTACTGTGTTACTCCATCCATACTTGTGCTATAAACTGTGCTACCCAGACTTGCTAAGCAACCAAAAACCTTAGTGCTTTGTGCCACATTAATACAGGCTGATCGTTCCAGTTATTTGGCTGTTCTGAGTACTTGGCCATCATCTGTTCCTCTCTGTTGCGTGTAGCTGGGCTGACAGCTGGGGACAGGAGTCACGGCTTCAGTTCTCCAAATTCAGAGCGAGACAGCAATCAGGCTTCCAACCCCTGAAGGCTACTCATTTCCTGACTGTTAAAGCAGAAAAAGTGTTCACATACAGATAGCATTGCCAACCTTTGGAAACAATGGCAGGATGAATTCTCAGATCTGGTTGAATATCAAATAAATAGGCACCATTCTGCTACAGAAACCTCTGGAAATGTTGCTATGCTATGCGCAGGCTCATGCACGCCAGCTGTCTTCTTACCCCTGGCCGAGGCAAAGATGCACACAGTAACGGCAATGAAAGAGCACAGGCACTGCAGCCTGATTATCACCTCTATATTTTATGCAAACACTAAATGTGTTCTTCTCAACTCCATATAGATTCTTAAGGGTCAGAATATTTTTTGATAGACCTCAGGCAAAAATTCATTCTTTTCACACCCGGAAAATAATGAAGTCCTATCTGGAAGAAAAAATAAGCTTTTTTTACAGATGTTCAATTACATACCAAATAGCAATATCCTGAGTTCCTCGAGCTGAATTTGGTAAAGGAACTACACTTATTTTCTTTCCTTCTTTGCCTCCAGCTGCCTATTCCAGAACAGGACTTCCATTCTTCTTTGACCACTCATTACAAAAGCATAGTCTGTATGACAGTATTTATGCAGAGAATAGTACTGCTGCCATCTACTCGTTGAAGGAAGCATCAACACTTCCTTGTTAATCATGAACACAGCTCAGTTTATGTCCCAAATCACCTTTGTTTTCCCCAAGTCTAAATATTTAATCAGAATTTTTATCTCACTTGCGCTATGCATCTATCAGACAATCCACCCACGCTTTCTCTTTTCCCTCAGCCACAGTAACACAAAACAAGCAGTTGCATGAACATCAGAATTTCTTATTTCATTATGGGTTTAGGAGTACCTAATAAGATGCCAGCTCTGACAGAAATGTTTCCTGCAGCTGTGCCATTAATAGTGCTTTTCTCTCACACGGATTCTCTTGACTTCTGTTATGGCCGAACTTTTAGTGCAGTGGGGACCTTCATTTGGCAGACTGCCCTTGCAAAATCTGTCCTTATGATATAATAATTTACAGTTACTCTAAAGCTAGTTCCTAATCTTTTTTTGGATTTGTGTTTGACGGATATTTGAGTTCCAGCAAGGTGCCTGCCTGTGATTAAGAGAAAGTTTTAGTCTTGTATGTCCAAATCACTGTGATTCGAAATTTAACTAAAATTGAAAGGCACCATGAAGGGCTGTTACTTGCTCAGCAGGACTCCTCAGCATCTCCATTCCCTTTGACATGAGTGAAGTGCTTTTCTGCTGTATTACTTGCCTTCATGGTGCTGCTGTGATTAACACGCTGTTGTACACATTTTGCTATCCATGTGTCTAGCAGGGGAATTCTGCAGTGACATTTTTCTCTAGAATGTTTTCAGCTAAAAACCCCCACGATTTCCCTATTTTGTCCTTGTGCTGCTTTTTAATTTTTCTGCCTAAGTGGCACCCTATCAAATCAGCTACAAAACACCCCTAAAACTGGATGTCAAATTAGCTGCATTATTGGAGCACAAACATGCCTGTCTGATTCCTTTACAAAGTGGATATTGAGGACACGCTTAAAACATTTAAGGGATGTCGTTTTCAAAGTGTCTCATTGCTGAGCCTTTCTCTGTCTAGGGATTTGCTACATGTCAAAATTAATACTAAAGAGCAATGGTATCTTAGAAATATTGGAAAAGCCAGTTTATAGATACTTTGGTTCTGGCAATTTTTGTGCAATATATAGATGTAAAGAAATAAAGATGACATTTTCTGATTTGCAAGGTCAGGCCTCTTTAGGAAAATGTTGTGGTCTTTTCTGTGCTATTCTTCTCAAACAGCACAAAATTTCTCTGTGTTTTAAAACATCCTTGCTGCAAGTTTTATACATTGGAGCTTCCTTCTGGCGTCCATAAATTCTATTACAGCACCCAAAGGAATACTGTGGTCTGGAAGCACTTCTAAAAGCCTAACAACAGAAGAAATATGTTAGATATTGAAGAAGTAGGAATTAATGAAAGCATCCCACATTCTCTCTTTCTTTTCTATCTCTTTTTTGAGACCTTTACCACTGGGACAGGAGTTCCAACTGAATTTTAAACCAGCTTGACTCACTCTGGGCTGCAAACAAAAAGGTGTCATGGAGGAGTCCATGGCCCAATTTCATCTCTCAGAGCATCTCTGGATTAGTCGAGGGAAGCAATGATGTGCTTACCAGGAGACATATGATTCGCTCAGGGAATTATTGCCAGCTTATGTGTGTATGGGGGGCAGCTGGTAATATTCAGACACATACATTACAGTAGCTGCATCCATAGGCTGTGCACATGTAGTTGCCTACGAACTTGTTTGTCAAAGAAAAAGAACAGTGTGCAGCACCAAGTGATGCCTCCAGCTGGCATCGGTCAGAGTTTCCACAGAACTACAGAAATCCTTCATTATGAAATTCCCAGACAGAAAATGATAAATTCAAATGATTCAGAGAATATAACTTTTTCTTATGATTTATTTCTAGATGTCTCTGCTGTTAAACTAAAAAAACCTTTCCTTTTAAGTTCTCACATGAGTAAAGCTATTTTTTTACTGCTAGATTCAGTGACCTAATGCGTCTTTCACATTTATAAATATTGAAACAGGAACTATTAATAGCAGCTCTGGACAAGGGATTTTCTAACTATAAATATTTTGATATATACACTGCAGAAAGCTCTCATAATAAATCTTACTATTGTGAAATTGTTTATTATTTTTTATTCACAACATGATGTGCTAAATTACGTCCAAATTTTAAAATGGATCTCGGTAGATTTATATGGTGTGTTAGCAATGAGTTTTATCAATGGTTTTGGAAGAAAGAGTTTGAGATAGACAGCTAGATATAAATTAATACGGAAATCAGGAAATAAATATTTGAAGGAACCTGTGCAAGTTCTCATACTTAACAGACATATTAAAGCTTTGGCAGCCTGCCAAAGCCTTTTCTCAATGTTAAGAAAGGCTGATGCTTCTGCCCCATCACTCAGAGTGGGGCCATTTTAACAGCAGAGCCACAGACCTCCCCCAGGGATAGCAGGTGGGGTCTGGGCTAGGTGCAGGGAGGTGGAGGCACAGTGAGGGGATCCACTTCTGTCAGAGAGTTGTCATTTGATGCAGCAACTGATCCATATAGGAAACTCCTAGCTGTTCCCGCTATTTTCTTTTCATAGAATCATAGAACTGCTTTGGTTGAAAAAGATCATCTTCTGGAGGTTTTCACCTGAACTGTGTTGTGCTGGATGTACTTCTCCATACAGCCAGGCTTTCACAGGGAACAGAAAAAAGAAGCAGAGATGAGAACAGGAAACCTAATAAACACAATCTGTGCTGAATATGTGTTATTTCACAAAGTCCGTTGGTCTCTGTTGTGTGGCAATGCACAGGTCAGCTAAAGATATATGTTTTAATGGAATATCATAAAAAGACACAGAAAGGGCATCTCTGAAAGCATGGGAACGACGTGCCTGAGAACTGGAAGCTGAGAGGATAAGGAGGACAAAAGATTACTTTGTATTTCTCTGTTATATTTCTTTCTCAAATACTTGCTGCTGGCCACCCTGAGACAGGCAACAGGGCAGGATGGACCTCTGCTCTGACCCCATGCAGCTATGCTTGCGGGCTTGTTTCCTGGGACAAGGACGAAGGGAAGAGGCTGTGCAGGAGGCTGCCATGGAAATTCTCAGTGGACCAGCAACCCAGGCTCCCAAAGCCACCACTGCAGGCGGGCAGGTGAGCGCCAGGCTCGAAAAGTATCTCACAGTCACTGTTGTATTCTCACATCTCGTCAGAATGCCTTTCTGTATCCGCTGCTGTCCAAAGACACGTAGCAAAACCAGTGGTACTCAGCTGTATTACATAACTTCTGGAAAGCTGTGTGTAGCCGGTGCTCTTGTGCAAGCAAACCATCTCGATGCTGCCCCAGCCTGTGCTCGGGGTTGTGGGGGGCAGGAAAAATGCTCTTCATAGCTGTGCCCATTCCGGGAAGAGTGCTCAAACTGACCCCCAAATTTGCTCTTCTTCCTCCGCGGTGACGTTCCGAATGGTGATTTCTTACAGGGCAGGGACCTCTGCTGGTGCTGCCGTGGGCCTGCAGAGCACCCCCAGCCCTCTACCCCGGAGCACCCCCCGGCCAGAGCACAGCCCCCCCCTCCCAGAGTTATCCCGCATACCCCTGGTACAGTGCTGGGGCGAAGAGGCTGAACAGCAGGGGAAGAAGCAGCCAGCCAGCCCCTCGGCTGCAAAGCAGCATGATACTACTACTGAGTACAATTCTTTATGAATTCAAAATGTTAATAAGAAAACTCACTATAAATCGATAACCCTCCTTGTTTTAAGGCACCACCGAACTATACACTTACCCAGCTTCAGTGAAAAACGCTATATGAATAGCACAGTTAGTACACAATTCGTGTATGGACAGCAAGGATAAGACTGCAAAATCCTTTGCATTAATGTCTGTAATAATTTATCACAGCAGGAGGAAAAACGGAACCAGGTTAATGTTCAGGTACCTGCAGAAGTTTCGAAAGGGTGGCTGTTTGCCACATGTGATGAGCATATCTAATGCACATCACAATATCTGCTCCCACCCAACATAGCTTCCGTAATGGTCCCTGTGAATGATTTCCATGCTGTTGGAGGTGGCTGGTTGTGGTGCTGGGAAAACTGAGCTTTCCCCTTCCCTTTCTTCACCCTCATTCTCCATGGTTCTATCACGCAGAAGGGATGTCGGTGATGTGACTTGTGTATCGCTAAATAGTTCCCAGTTTACAGTAGCTCTGAAGAAGTATATATTATAATTAAACAGTTATTGCCATATTATCATTATAGTTCTTTTTGGAGGGGGGCTGGGAGGAAAATAGCTTACCTAAGTATCCTGAAATTACTAACTTGCAATTTAAAAGCCCATCTTACTTTTGCAAAGCTATGCCTTCGTAAATTAGGCCAAGAGAAATGATGGTCATCTCCAGCAATAATAAAAAAAATAATAATCAAGAAAAAATAATCAAATTGTACCTGAGAAAAAATGTCCACTTTTCCCACGTTCTGTGTAGGAGTAATTTATAATAATCTGTGTTTTGGTAAAGCTATATTTATATAAGTGAAAGCAGATGTTTGAGGGATGGATATGGGAGGGGGAGAGGGAGAGGAGGATGTATATATGTGTCCAAGAAGTAAATTGCCCTTTTGCTGTAAGTCCTGGGGAGAAAGATGGTATAAGCAGGAGCTCTTAGAGGTTTATTGAGTAGGAACATATTCAAAAATGGTAATAGAAACTCATGGATGAGTCACAATGAGTCTGTTTTATGAGAGCGTTGTGGTATTTAAGGGCATGTCTGTTATAGCAACTTTCAAATATAGTGAGATTTAACATAAGCAACATTAGCTATGAGACACTGTGCAGCACCATGTGCTAGCGTGTCTGTGAGGAGCATTATTGTCTTGTTTATATTATATTACATTAATTATATCACATCACAAACCACCCATTATTATATTTTCCTTAATATATTATACTGCAAAAACTCCCTTTCGCAGCTGGAGAAAACCAGAATTTTCAGGTTAAATCAGAAAGCTGTTTTATGTGGTGATTAGGAGTTGGGTGGTTTATTTGTTTGCATTCTCTCTTCCTCTATAAGTACGACTATAGGGTCAGAGAGTTCTGCGTTCCCCTGGGCAAAGAGCCCGAACATGAGGGATCTCAGCTTGTGTAGCAACAGTCACCTCCTGGCACGTTGGCAGCCTGTTTTGGGAAGGGCTGGGCATGTGCACAAGAATAAATTTGATGCACTTACACAGAAAAGCCCTGCAGAAAGCATCTCACAGTGGTCGCAAGAGGGCAGAAGCAGCCCAAGATTAAGTCGGCTCCTTTTCCTAGCCCAGATTCCTTTAATGCTCAAACTCATAAAATCTGCTTTGAACAATATGTAAGCACACGACTTAATACAGTTATGCCCAGCTGAATTATTAGCTCAGTTCTCCTGACAAAAAAAAAAAAAAATCTGACACGATTTTTGTTTATAGTCTGACGAAGATCAGTTTTCATGGGAACTGATTCTTGGAAACAACAGGTTCCAGGGAACGCAGGGTTTTAATAGCATCCTTAATCATTCACTCTCTGTTCTCCTAAAACACCCATTGCAAGTCAAGTTCTGTCACTGGTGAAAAGACAAAGTGCAGAAAATATAGTAACTTCTTCAGGTGCAATACACTTAAAACATCCTTATCTCCCTTTCCCCTCTTTGTATGTTGATCTTTTGGTTCTAATATCAAGAGGCCTTTTTTATGCATTCAGCTTTAATTATATAAGTAGCCTTGCTATTCCACTGAGACCATAACAACAGAGCAAAGATTCAAGGCTTTTGGGGATCATGACCCTGTAGTGTAATCTTTTTTATACACAAGATAAAACCTGACCTTATACAGCTGTAAGCCCTGGAACTTTCTCTATGCACAGAAATTTACTCCAAAATTGTTTCCAATTTCTTTAAGGAAACATCATGAGATTGGTCTCTTTGCATCAAACTATAGAAATTTCTAATTTTAAAGCTTAAATACAAATATGATCCTGCTCTTTCCTGCCAACAGCCCTGTATCTGCTGGGCATGCAGCAGCCCTCCTCTGCCATATAGGAATGGGCTCCTGAGCTCTGGCTCTGCTGGGTGATGGCTTCCAGCAGCCTGGATGAGCCCTATTGGACTGGGTACACAATCGAGCCACTCCAAAGTGATTTAGAACTTCTGTGTTAGGCAATAAGCCTTTAATTTAGAGCTCTGAGCAATGACTTTTTTTTTCCCATACTGCTGAATAACTTAGCTACTGAAATACTGAATACGGACAAAACTTGTAATGACCATTTTAAAAAACAACTCCATTTACCACTTAAAGAAAAGGATAGAGAGAACCCCTAGAGGACTTAGCTGAATCCCCTACTTAATATGATGCATACCTACTGAATCAAATCCATTTATTAATAGGGAACTTAATTTACAGGGGAATGGAATAATATACATAAGAATACAATAATACAAATAAATTAATCACAGACAATAGCATGAGTGGTGAATAGACTCAAGAATCAAAGCTTCTTGTATGGTGTCATTTGCACATTACCTTGGGGTAAAGAGACAAACCTTCATACATGCTACATCCTTGAGCAGTCTGAGATACTAAAAAATCTGGAGATAGGTAAATAGTTTCCTAGTGCACTAGTCTGAAATGACTTTGAATTCCTGCCTGTGTGACCTTCGTTACAATTTAGAGGTGGCATGAAGTGAAATCCTGATTCTTTTCAGAGATTTCCAACTGTGATTCATCTTGCAATGTACCAATGATGATGGATTCTAGTTTCTACTAATTAATTCCTAAATTAAAATTGCAGATGTCACTAAACCAAGAAGGACATCAGATTCTTTTGATGACAAGAATAGAGTTCAAAATCCCTTAGAATTTAAAATAAGACTTTAAAATAGGATGAAATTAAAAAGAAGACAGAATTAAATTAAAAGTAACCAAAGGCATGGAATATAAGTGGGATTAATCATCCCCATTGATACAGGATGGGGAACAACTTTCTTTAACAGTTTTGAAGAAAAAAATCTGGTCTAGTATGGTCATAAACCGGCCATTGTCATATCATTACAAAAATGAGAGATGCTATCTTAGGATGTAGAGTCAAGACTAAAACTTGCAATATATGTGAAATAATCCTTCCAGTGTACCCTTCATTAGTAAAAAATCTGCTCAAATACATTATTCACTTTTGAGTGCTACCATCCAAGGAATAAACCTTGGGATCTGCTTAGTTTAAAGGAATGAGGATGAAAAAGAGTTTTGACTCCCTGCTAGTAGGTGGGAAGCAGGAGAATTCAAGGAATGCTATCCTCAAATCTGGGCTTTTACAACTGTAGAGAGTAAAAAAACCCTTCCCTTAAAATTCTGATCAGAAATTCTGTAAAACTCCCAACAGGAGAAAAAGGAAGAATAATACAATAGAATAAATTAATAAATAGATGTGTACAAATGATGATTATAGATAGGAATCAAAAGCAAGGAATTTATAAAGTTTTAATCGTATTTTAGAAATCACTAAAGGATAGCTAGTATATTACAGATGAAAACTTTGCTAACTTCCCTGATATTCACAAATTCTTCTTTCTGAAGGCTTCTGAGACGACTTAATAATTTTTGTGGTTAGCCTGTGTACAGGCATGAAGTCAGTCTCCAAGGAACACTGTTTCGGAGGAAAGCTCGTCCTGCTTACCATACCACTAACAAGAAACTCTTCTAGTTTATATATTGTGTGTACAATAATGTTATTTGCAATCAAGCTCATTTTACAAGCTGTACTCCTGGAAAGCTCATCTCTTGCTTCTGATGAGTTTTTTCCTGCTCTTCTCTTTCTGATAAGCCCTATGTCTGCTAAACAATGCTAAGAAAAGGCTTAGGTGATCTATAACTCTTTTTGTTTATGTTTTTCTGTATTTCTAAAGCCACCTTCAGTTAAAATTCACTTCATTTAAGACTGAAGAGGATAGATACTCTAGGTCTGGTGTATAAAACGATTTAATGATGTTCTCTAAATACTTAAAAGATAGCTGTAAGGAGGTGTGGTGGGTTGACACTGGCTGTCTGCCAGATGCCCACCACCTCTCTCTTACTCTTCCTTCTCAGTGGGATGGGAGAGAAGATGAAAAAGCTTGTGAGATGAGATAAAGGCAGGGATATCTCTTAGCAGCTACTGTCACAGGCAAACCAGTCTTGACTTGAGGATTAATTTATTTTATTATCAATTTAAATTGATTAAGGTAGTGAGAAACAAAGACAAAACTAAAACCACCTTCCTTGGCTCCCTCCCACTTTTTCTTCTCAGGTTCAGCTTCAGCCCCGGTTCTTCTCCCTCCTCCCTGAGCTGTGCAGGGGGATGGGGAATTAGGGTTGTGGTCAGTTCATAATCTTTCATCCCTGCTGCTCCTTTCCCCTCACATTGTTCCCTTGCTCCAGTGTGTGTCCTTCTCATGGGCTACAGTCCATCAGGAGCAGACTGCTCCAGCGTGGGTGCCTCATAGGCCACAGGTCCTGCCAGAAAACCTGCTCCTCTTTTGGGTCCTATCCACTGACTGCAGCTCCTGCCAGGAGCCTGCTCCTGTGTGGGGTCTCCACGGGCTGCAGTGTGGGTTTCGGCACCACCATGGGCCTCCACGGGCTGCAGGGAGACAACCTGCTTCACCATGGTCTATTCCACAGGCTGCAGAGGAATCTCCGCTCCTGGAACAGCCTCTGTGCCTCCTTCTTCTGCATGTCTATGGGGCTGCTTCTCGTGTATTTTCTCTCTACACTTTCTCACAGCTGCTGTGCAGAATTTTTCACCCTTATCACAGAGGCTGCACCAGCATCATTGATGGGTTCAGAATTGGCCAACTCTCTGTATCTGATGCGGGGCAGCTCCTGGTATCTCCTCACAGAGGTCATCCCGCCTGCTGCCAGCACCTTGCTGTGTAAACCCAGTGCAGGAGGATAGGCTCTTCTCCATGATGGTGTTGGACAGGATGAGGAGTATGTGCTTAAATTGCAGGAAGGGAGGTATGCGTTGGCCGTTCTTGTGGTGAGGCTAGTGAGAAGCGGTAGGATCTCACGGGAATACTATGAGGTTTTGATTACGGAATGTGTTTAAAAACAGGCTGAAAAACTTGTGATAGTATTGCAGAGTAGAGGTAGAGGAGAGGGCCTCTGGAAACCCTTTCCAATTCTGTGACCTTGTCAGGTTGAAAGAATTAGTTATTAGGTGTCATATAAGATAGCTTTGCTCTGGGGGGCAAAGCCATGATTTGGGAATTTAGTTGACTGATTTAGTATATTTATTTACTTAGTATTTTGTGATAATTCCTTAGCTTATTTTTTCCTCTTCTTTCTTACCTTAAATTAAGCTTTGGTGCTTGTGTAGTCTCTTACCTGTAAGCTATGATGTGTTTGCCTGCCTGGAAGTTTTATAGTGCTGACTATGTCCATTACCATTCCAGTTAAGTTTTTACTGCATATAACTGATAGCAATAGTAGCCTCTAGCAGGCTTCATAATATGTTTGGCTTTCTTTTGCTTTCTGGCTAAAAATTTCTGCTTTGGGATTTTCCCTTTAAAATATATTCATTTATATTTTGTTTGTGCCATTAGAGTGGCTCCTGTTAACAAACAGACTGTTTCTCAGAGCGGATTTTTTCTGGTTATTGCATATTTCCTCAGGTGCAGACATCATACATTCAAATATTCATTGCTGACCTCTTTCTTTTGGGCTGTCTACACAGACCATTAATGAGCTTGAATATTGCACTAAAGGCTTGTTGACGGCTCCCCAGAGAAGAGTAATCTTCTGTGGATGGAGTAATAGCAAGTAAATATTAAAGTCTGTTCCCAAGACACTCAGCCTGTGAGCTTTGCAAAGTGGGGAAGGCATTTTGCCCGTTGTGCTGTGCTGTAACGGTAGAGGAGGAAGCATGCTGCAGCCCATGTCCTGGTGTGCCTCTGTGGAAGCCCACCTCCAAGACAGGACAAACCAGATACCACCAGCCATTACCCCTCTCCCTCCCCTTTCTCCCTGGGTAAACTGGAAAAAAGCATCCTGAGCATAGGGATTGGAGGGGTTCCCAACCTGCAAAAACACAGAACCAGGAGCACTTAGTGTGATGTGGGAAACACCAACCTGGCAGCCTGCTCACAGCCTGTGTGAACTTTGGTTGGTCCACTGGGGCCATAGCCCATGCTCTTACTGTAAGGATGGCAGAATAATTTTTACTGCCTTAAGGATGGTAAATCAGTTTTTCAAAGAATACTGCCTCAAGGATGGGAAGAGATGACAAAGAAATTTTCCAGCCAGTTAGTAGAAAAGATAAGATAGTGTGCACCTGGAGATAGCAAGTAGACTGTTGTTTAGAAGGTTTTAATCAGCTGTTCGTCCTTGGGGGAGCGTGGAACCAGACCTAAGCCAGGCTTTTCTAGTCAAAACCCTTGTTATGGAGATTAGAGTGTACCAAAACATCAAAAATTGTTGATGAAAGGCTGAAAGTGAGCCAAAATTAAATGTGGCAGTGGGAGATGGCGACCACCACCTCAATTCAGAGGGCCTCCCACCCGCAAGGAGCATGCGTGTCAATTTACATGAGGAGAACCTAATTTTATCATACTGATCCAATGATGAATGTAACCGTTATCACTAACCAGTAATTGTAGAATTAGTTGCAAGTTAGGCATGCTTATACTAATAAGTTACAAAATAAATATGTTGCAGTTTTCCAATGCAGCATGCTAGTTTCATCTAGCATCCAAACTTGGTGAACTTTGCTAATAAACCAATGCTGGCTTTCTAAACTATCATTTGGCTTAGATAGTTCTTTCTTTGAAATTGCTGCTTTCGGCAAAAATGCCTAGGACTCACAGGCTCTGTGGTTACACAAGTCATACAAGGCCCCTTAACAGCTGTATTTGTCTGAGTGTTAGACGCACACTAAAAAAAGAGAATATTCAAGGCAATTTATTGCAGCACTGAATCAGAGGCACTAAGCTCCTCAAGGCCAGGGAATTTAAACAAACCATAAACTTTTCTGAAAAACATTTGATTTTACCTCTCATTTCCTGCCCTTTTCATAAATATGTATAAAGATTCCTCAATACACTATCATGCAACCAAGATGATGACTTTAGAAAACATCCTGGGTTTTAGAAAGTGACTATTATGCTGAAGTTGCACAGTGTAAAACCACAGCTGGCTTTATTGGAGTAGAAGGTTAATTTGGAACATCTGTAATAAATTAATGACCCCCCTCAAGCCATGAAGAGAAAGTAGTGCACTGTAGATCTGTGTTTAGGAAGGAAGGGAGGAAGAGAGGAAGTTACTCTGCAAAAATTAGATTGAAAGAAATCTTTGACTTTTCAGTGTTTTAGATTGGCAAACTTTTGGTGTTTGAAAAGCTAAAGGCAACTGTCACTTGCTTTTTCTTTTAGGGGAAACAGAATGTGACAGAATTTGGTCACTAGAGAATGAGGTACTCCTACTCAGTAGGCACTCCTGCTATCCCAAACACAGCTTGCTAAACTCAGCACATGCAGAAATACAAGAAAATCAGCACCAAAGCCAGAGAAGTACTTTCAGCCCATTGGCAGTAGTATCCAGCTTTACTTTTTAGAAACAGCACCTGAAAAGCCTGTCTGACAAAGATATGAGCGTTTGTAACCATCTGAGAAAATGTGATGGGGACATCTGCCTTACACCCCTTTACTAACAGCCTCAGGGTGGTATACTGAGCAGCCTCTCCAATTAGATTAAAGCTACTAGAGGAAGTAGAATAGTTCCGTTTACATGTTGCCAGGCAGTTATTCAAACCCTTCACTGGAAACACAGAGAGCAAACACCAGCAACAACGAGGGCTAGAATGGTGTGCACTGCTGTGAGACGAAGTTTTTGACAGTGCAGAAGACAACACTGTCTTTGTAAGTCTCATGGAGAGGTAAGAAATGTAATCAGAATCACATATTGACAAAGTAATGATTATTTATACCTGCCAGATCTAACAAAAATATACACTCATGCTACTTTTTCTTATGTATGTCCACTGTTTTTTCAAGGTGTGGTAATTCCACTTAGGATTCAGTAATGAAGTTGCAATAAACACTATTTTAAATTGCAGTTTGTAAAACATACAAGATAAATTGTCATCAGACAGAGCATAAAAATATTTGATTTAGATACATAAATGCCTTTTAATACCCAAATTACAATATCAGAAGAGTGTGACTGCAGTCACTTAATGAGCAGTTTGAGGAAAGACAGCAAAGGAAACTGGCTCTGACACCCAGGGTACACCTACACAGCTGCTCTACCACATGACAGTTCTACAAGGGCTTCCCTACAACAGTATTTGACAAGCGATGAAAGCTGGGTTGTTAAATCTGACAGTCTCTCAAGTCTGTATCTCTAGGAGGCTTTTTCTTAAAAGGCTCTCAGCACAGGATCTCCCCAAACAGAACTCTCCTATTTGCACTGGCACATTAAACAAGTCCACTTGTTTATCACACCCTGTTTTCTACAAGAAATCAAGGATTTAAAGATGTTTGTCTGCAGCACCCAAAACTGAATATGAATTCTTGGAAGGTAGGTGCACGAGATCACTTTTCACCTTCCCAGGAAGCACATAAATTGAGTAATATAAAATATGAATGTGTAGGATATCATAGTGATGTTATATTTTATATGATAAACAATATACATTACACATATCATTATAATAACTATATGAAAAATAACTATGTAATTGTATTTTTTATAAGAATATATATACTGAAATTTATTTTAAAATACAAAACCTTATTAGCCTTTTGCTCCAAAATGTGTTCAGTTCTTACATTTTTAGAATGCTGAATTTTATTGTAATTTGCATTTGCCAGTGTAGCTAATTTGGAGTATGTGTTCCAAAACTGTCATTGGTAGATGTACGAGAATATAATGTGTACATAATTTCCATTGAATGAAAGACTGCTCCTTCCCACCTTTCTAAAAGCCAATATCCCAGTTGCTTTCAAAACAAAAATATTAATGATAATCTGGTCCTTCGAAATGTTCTGAAAACAATAATATCCTAACTTTCCCCTGAAATATGTGTGTATGTTAATTTTCAGTAATAATTGGTCCAGTAATGCCGGAGATCTGTGCCCTGAAGCACTGATGTCTTGCTCTGAGGACTTCAGATGCCACCAGCTCAGTAGATCTAAGGGTCTGTCCTATAAAATATAGCAGCAGTCCTTAGCGCAAGACCAGAAATCATGGCCTGTAAGGCCATGTTCCTACTGTCTGACCATGGTCAGGCACTCGCTTGTGCTCTCTCCATTTCTCTACATTGACTCCTTTTTACATGGAGCAAGAGTGGAGAATAACTATTCAAAATAATCCAGTTGAATAGTTAGGAAATAAAAATAAAGATGGGGAGACACACGGCTTGGATATACAGCTGTCTGATTTTATCCTATGTCCAGTATCTAGATCCTTAAACCTCTGCTTAGTTTCTACATAATACCTTGATATCTACCTTTGTTGTAGGCAAGTTCCCTAAATATCTTATTCTGGACAGGTGAAGAGACACCTTCATTTTGACAGTGTATGCCTGTATGCCCAGTTGCTGTGTGGACTCATAACTTTCTGTGGCCATCTATCTCAGTGACAAGGCTCAACATTTTAATTGTTTCAGATCATGCCCAGCAGATAAAATACTGTATAAAACAGCACTAATGCCTCCTTTCCTCTGAAAGCTATCTGAAGCACCCATCCTTCCTCTGCTGGCACAGTAAGCACATATTATCCTTGAAGAATTTCTTGATCATCATGACTGCTTTATAGTGGACTAATATTTCTTCTGCTTCTCATGGAGTCCCTTCATATTCACTGCCCTCGAGAGACCAAGTGAAGAGGAATAAACCCAGCATTCAGTATCTATAACAACAGCTAGGAAGGTAGAGACCTATTTTCCAGTTCCTACAGCAGTGAATAGTCAAATTTAAATATCTGACCATTCAGCATTGCAGCCCCTAAAAATCTCTCAATAGCAGCCAGGCTGTTGGAGAGGGGTGCAAATACTGCAGCAAATATCAGAGTTGATCTATGCCTTTTCTTTTTCAGAAATATTCTGCAAACACACTTTTATCTCTGCAAAAATGTTTCTCGTGTTCAAAGTAAATTACATGGGCAGGGTGAATGAACAGGATGTGGTTGTCAAAGTCTCCGATATAGATGAATATAGCCAAATATCTGAGATCTAAACAAGTATGCTGCAAAATGGCTTGTAATACCATTTTGTGAGGATGGGCTCTCTTGTAATTTCCAATCCAAAGCACCTTGAAAGTTCAAGGTGGATAAAAATCTGGGTCTGAAAGTATTGCTCACCCTGGTCCATCTCTGCCTGGAACGGAAATGTGAAAGACTCTGTCCTTACCTTTAGGTCTGTACTCACAGCAGTGCTATGGCAAAGCCATGAAGTTTGACTGTTACTCAGGGCCCTGTTCATGTCCGGCAGCTGAGACCCAGGAAAGTGGGAATTACGGTGTCTTTTGGTGATCAGTTTTTAGACGGTCATCATAGATGTTTCCTATAGATGGGTTATTTTACAGTACTGTTTTTTTAACAACTAAGGCTCCATGTATATCATCATTCTCTTGAATAACTTGTTTATGTTTGAAATGACCCAAAACTTCTCTGCTGCTGTTCCCAATATGAGAAGTAGGACTGGACTTGATCTACTGGAGAGCAAGACAGAGATTTTGTCATTTGTGAATTAGTGTCATTAAACAAAGTATAAAGCATCCAAAGCACTTGCCGTGGAGAAATTCACTGTAGCTCTGCTGTGGTTTATCAGGGAAGACACTATTTCAATGGCTCTTCCCCTCTCTTTCATCTCTTCTGGGGAAAAGATTTGTGGCCTCTTGTTCTCTTTTGGGAAATTGTGAGTTTATAAAGAGTGTCTGCTAAATTCAGCATGGGAAACTGCACAAGACTGAATTCAACAAAAAGCTTATCTAACTGGCTTTCCAGTGATGGGATCTTATTCCTTAAATCTCCAAGGGAAAACGGCGTGTAAGTAAAGAGAGAAAAAGAAAACTGGGGTCTTCTTTTGGAGGCAAAGCTAAAAGGAGTCCTCTGTGAGGTGAAGACATAGGGCTCTCGCAAACCATACCCTGGGCTCTATTTGAAGTTATGCACCAACAGGCTGGAGCAAAAGGTCCAGCCTCTCTATTCTGTGCTTATGAGACCACTTCTGGAGCACTGCATCCAATTTGGGGCTTCCCAGTGTAGGAAAGACATGGACATACTGGAGCAGAGCAAGATCAGTAGATGCTTACAGAATGGTTGAAGGGCTGTAGCATGGTGTGTATGAATATAAGCTGAGAAACTTGGGGTTGTTCAGCCTGGAGAAGGTGAAGGGATCTTAGCGCTGTCTACAACTACTTGTGCAAAAACAGTGCCTTTCTATCATAAATCTCACTATCTTTGCTCTATGGAAGACTTTTTCAAACAGAGTGAAAAGCATTTGTCACTGCACAAGAGATTACAGAAAGGAATTTTTTTTTACCAACTCAAGCCTAACCTTGAGAAATTTTCACCAAAACACATCATGCTTTGCTTAAAATGATAATAAAATACTAAGCCTTGGTGTAGGGCACCTGCCACAGCCAAAAATGTCTGTCCCTCTTGGAGGTATCTTTAAACTCATTCAGTGTCTGACTTGATAGGTGATTTCATTCATTACGTAGTCAGTGTATCTGGTTTGATTAGATCATGGTTTATTTGACTTGATAGGCGGTATGTATTGGTCCATAAAAGATGGATCTGTCATGACAGGTGACATGGCTTGCAGCTCGGTCAAACCATCGATACTTCTGCGAGATGTTCGCTTCAGATAGTGATGTACAGCTTAGCAAGGGGCTGCATGCTGTAATAAATATAGGGTGTATTTACAGTATGTAATCTAATAGACTTTTTCTCAAATACTGAATTATGAACCCTCAGAGTGTCTTTCTCATTAACTTCATTTCAGATTAAGAATGAATGCACTGTGTGGTTTTGGTTATTATAAATATTATAAAACTTGTGGTTTTGGTTATTATAAATATTCTTAATGTTGCTTCTTGTCCATGTCATTGTGCCATGTTTGTTATTTGTAAGCTCTTTAGGAGAAACCTCCTCATAGTATTGTGTAGGCTCAGATTATCTCTTTTATTCGATACAAATATATTTTTTTCACTATTTATAGGGCTACGGCAAAAAACTTTTAGGTTAGCACTTGTAAGTCTATTCCTGGTGTATAATATTCTATTCTGGGCCTCATTTTCAAGTATGATGCAGATTAATTGGAGGAAGTACAGAGGAAAATGAGAAGAGATCAAGAAAAGCTCAGGTTTAGAGAGTGTGAGCTGTGTAGGAAAGAGGAGAAATTAAGGAGAAATTACAGCAGTATTTACATCTCTGAATGTTTGCTTATGGAAAAGAATGTGATAAAATGTCCTCCATATCAACTGAGGATGAGAGGAAGGTAATCAGTTTAAACAACAAAAAAGAAAACTCAAAGACAGATATTAGGAAAGGCTTTCTAACAATTAAAGTAGCTAATACTGGAATAGGTTGCCTAGGGAGTTTTCAGATCATATCACTGGATGTTTTTAAGACTCATCTCAGGAACAGTCTAGATTCTGTGTCTCTGTATTAACTCCATATATGTAAAGCACAACAAGGTACAACTTTTGTTCCCCACAAAATATGTTTCTGGGACTGTCAGTGCATTGCAGCTTTCTGCCACCACAGCAGCAGAAGGTGGCACAAACATCCTCTAGAAGATTTTGCTCTTTCTTTTGTGAAGGGTGAAAACCCAATTAGTGATATCTGTGAACATTTTGCATCTCAAAGACGACAGTTCTGCACTATTCCTGTTGTAACCAGACAGCCATCCTTATTTGTGGATATTATTGTTGGATACATACTCTTGACAGTAGCTCATGAACTAAGGAAGAGTTTGACTTGATTTCTGGCCTATGTCAGCTCATGTCTGCTAACAGCAAAATTCTACTTAGAAATTACCAGGACAAAGAAAATTTAGAAACACATTTCTTCACTTCCAGACCTATACAAAAAACTTTTAATACATAATGCTGTCATTTTTGTTGCTCTTGACAGATAAGTTTTGTGCATGACAAGAGCATACTTAACAAGCAGCACGGAGCAAACCTAGGCTCTTTGCATCCAAGCAAATGAAGGAAAGGGAAACCATCAACAAACCAACTTCTTCCCTTCATTTTTCATTGTCCTTAGCCTTAGGGTCAACTTTGCCATTCAGGGAGCAATATGTTTTGTGATCTAAAATACTGGAGACAACAAACAAGGTGTAATCCTTGCTAATCATATTAGCAAGTTTCTTTTTCAACAAGGAAGAGACTATTTGATTTGCTTACACCCATTGTGGACTCCATCATGGGCTCCTGCACTTCTCTATTCTTTCTCTTTGATGCATTCATAGTCTTTTAATTAAAGTGAATGAAGCTGGGCATGATAAGCACTGGTAAGTGGGAGGAAGGAAAAAATTGCTCTCTGCTCTTGTAAGCAGCTTATTTTGTATTATTTATATATAATAGCACTGAAGTGTCTCACTCATAAAATTCAGTGGGAGGTACTGATGTATCAGGAATATTAAGTGGTTATCCGATATACCAAAGCATTTGTCACAGTTATACTTGCATATGAGTGTATTGGGTCAGACTGAGGTGGAGTCAATCTTCCCATAGCAGCTCTCTCAGTGCTGGTTGTTTTTTGTTTTTCTCCTTGGAGTGGTAGCTAGAAGGGTGTTGATAGCACCCCAGTGTTTTGGCTACTGCTGAGCAGTGCTCACACAGCACCAAGGCTGTGGTTTTGGTTTTTTTTTCCAACGTTCTCCCAACAGTAGATTGGGGGTGGGTAACATCTTGGGAAGGGGTACAGCCGGGCCAGCTGACCCAAACTGACCAAAGGAGTATTCCATACCATATGACATCAGCTCAGACATAAAAGGGAGAAGGAAGAGGGAAGTAGGGGGGCATTCGCTGTTTTTTGTTTGTCCTCCGGAGCAACTGCTACGTGTACTGGAGCCCTGCTTCCTGCAAAAGCGGCCGGACATCGCCTGCTGATGGGAAGTAGAGAATAATCTTTGTTTTGCTTTGCTTCCGCACGCGGCATTTGCTATTGCTTTATTAAACTGCTTTTTTATCTTAACCCACGGGCCTCTTTTTACATCTTCCCTCTCCCCTGTCCGTCTAAAAGGGGAGTGATAGAGTGGCTTTGGTGAGCTCCTGGCCTCTGGCCAGGGCCAAACCACCAGAATGAGATACTCACTCGTTCTGTTTCATTTTCATTTTTAAACAGAAAAAAAGTTACAAGCATTTCTGATTGTTTCTAAACCCTTTGCAATGCTTAGACCATAACTTTCTTTCCACAGGTATGGCACTGGCAGTGACAGAGTGCCTCTCACTGCTGTCAAGCTCCTTTTGTCTGGCCCATGGAAGACTCTGCACTGAGGTATGTCTGAGGTAAGGAGGCTGATCAACACCTTAATCATGACAAGTCAGGAAAGGTGCAGTATCTGAAAAGAGCTGCCCCAAAACCCAGAATAATCACTGCTCTTAAATCAACAGATTTTGCCTTTAGATGGGAAGAATACACCAACCTGCCTCTATTTGCACCTGCTGACCATTCTATATCAGCACTGCAGATGTTTTTCAGGTGGGTGAGTCAGTTGGATGTTTGTACTTCGTTTGTCACTCAGTGTCAGATGTACAGATGTTCTCTGTGATGTGGGCACCTCCCTGGTGAGGACTGGATTGGGGATCCTTCACTTGTCTGAGAGAGCTCCAAAGTTTTCTGTTTTATCAAAGGCATATGGGGCTACCTTATGTTTTGGAAGGGTGCAAACTATTAGAAGTTTTGGAAAAAGTAGATAGATAATATATAGAAAAAACCATTCTCCTATATTTTCGACAAATTCAAAGCCAAGAAAAGCTTCTTGGAAACTATTAGTTTGAGGAATAATCTCTCAAAGAAGCAAGTGTGATACACATAATATGATTCTGGGCATTGCATTACAGAGTGGTTAGTGAAAGGATCCTATTTTCTTTAGTCTAAAGGTAGCAAAAGCAACTGCATAGGATGCTTCAGTAGCTGACCTGTTTCAGGTGTTACTGTCTTTGCGAAATGCTTCAAGATCTGTAGAAGGAAAAAACTATGCGGAAGCTGCAGATAATAATTGTGCTGTAAATAATACAGCGCAATGCTTAAAAGACTTTGAGACAGTTTATGAAATCATCAGGAATTAATGTTGTGTCTTCTTTCCCCCATATTTTTAATTCCTGTTTGTATTATACCATCTAGAGACAAAAGAAGCTGAGTCTTTGAAGTAGCACTTTTGTCTTCCAGTGTTTGGAGAACTGAAATCTTATTATTTTTTCCCAATTGTATTTTCTAATGTGAAAACCCCAGAACCTGTAAATAATTTACACTCCTTTTGAAGTTTCTTCATCATCTTCACTTCAGCAATATTCAAACAGAGATCAGAGGCAAGATGAATCTTCTTGTGATACCCTTTGATTGTAAGGTATCATGCTAGAATGTTTGAAATGCAGTATGAATGTTTCAATGGGTTAAATCAAAGAGCAATATGAAAATGTTCACGTTTCATTTATTATGTTACCTTACTGCATTTAAAAGTTCCTTTTAAAGAGGAAAACTCAATTCCACAAGTGCTAACACATTAAACATGTGGTACATTACTTGGAAAGATGTCTTAATTAGCTTTGCCTCACTGGTAAGCAAAATTAAACGGCTGATGACGACTCAAATTCAGCTCAGTTCTGAATATCATGGACTAGGTCATACTGTATTAGAAAACTAACAGGTGACAGAAACAGTGAAATTCACTTTCAATATTTCATGAGCTCTCTCTTCCAGGGAAAGGGAGAAAAAAGGATTGTTCTGTATAAAATGAACAAGGAGCTTTTTCCTATTCCTCCACCCCAAGCTTTATCAAAACAAAGCTGTCAGAAGGCTATCAGCAAGTGTTCTGAGTCTGACTCCGTGATAGTCATTTGCAGTCTTGTCATGAGTCTGCTTTGGCACTGGTTCCAGGATTTCCCCAAGGAAGCAAGGTGGAGACAGCATGCCTCAAGTAAAAGCAGTAGAAGAAAAGCATAAAATTAGGCAGGGCTTATTGCCAGCTAGTATTTCCCACCCCAAATCCATCAAATTATTTCTTTCTACTTCAGGGCCAGAGGCTGAATTCCACCCTAGACAGGAGAGATTAATGTCTCAGCTAACAGGATAATCATAGGTGCAAGGGGACTTACAGCCTAACTCTTTGAAATGAGGATCAAATGTAAATTTGATCACAGACTAGCCCTGGCAACTGCTTCTCCTACCCACTGACAAAAGTCTTCCAAGAAAACAATCCCACATCCTCTTTGGGCATCTTGCCAGTGTTGCCTTTCCTCAGCAGCTAGAAAGGTGATCCTAACTGGAACTTATATTTCTTTGTTTTGAATTACATTGATAATTTTCTTTATTTTTTTATACATTTTTGATTGTTCTTATGTTTTAATTTTTTATATTCTCTCTTATGGACTAAACAGGCCCATTCCCTTCAATTTCCACAAATATTTGTATCGCTATTGGTCTCCTGGGACCTCTAGAACTACTACAGCCCGTCTGAATTAAGCCATCACAGAATCACAGAATGTTGGGGCTTGGAAGGGACCTCTGGAGATCATCGACCCCAACCCCCCTGTCAGAGCAGGACCACAGAACATAGGGAGTCACTCTAGCCTTCTTGCTACCAGCCTTATCCTGCCCTGCTCTGCAGTGGCTTCCACACTACCCCTGAATGATGTGCTGTACTTGTGTTGTCCTGTCATTTAATGTACTTTCTTTTGCCACAGAATCAGTCATCAAAGGGGAGTCCTCTAGAGACTGTCTAATCCAACTAACCCAGTAAAGCAAGATTGCCTAGGGCACATTAATGTATTTTGTAATTTATCCTTTCTGATTTTGTTCCTTCTGTACTTTTATTATACTTCTGTGTTCACTCTTAATTTGGTATTTTTTTTTTAATTTCAGTTCCTGATGCAATTATGATGACTCTTTACTATTGCTTCTATCTCTTTTCCTTGTTAGAGCAGCTTTTTATCGTATGTTAGTAGAGTGAAATTGCATTCTCTTATCCTCCTGATTACCTTCCCTGCAGAGCCCTCCTACTGACTCCTGAATTTGGTGGTCTGCATTTCTGATGTTTATGGCCTTTATTCAGTGTTTATTCTATTTCTCTTCCTTAGAAGATTGAACATTTTTCCTTCAACCTAGTGATTGGGCAGGTCAGTATCTGACATTACACCCTACCTGCATGTTTGCTTTAGCACTTCAACACATTAAAGCTTACACATCTTAGATTTGGTTACGTATCAGGACATGCCAGTTATTATGTCACATTCTCTGCAGTTCCATTTAACTGCAGCTTCCACCCAAACTGTATTTAATTCTATCATTTCTTACCCACTAACCAGACCCACATCTAAAAAAAATGCTCTGAGAAAGGCTTCTGAAGCAGAAAGTTCCATTTACTGTCCTATTAATTATTTCTATTAGTTGTTCAAAGATGCTTTGGTTACCACCTCCTTCTATAGCCACTTTGTGGCAGACCCCTACCACGGCATAGCTCCTGGGTTTTTATCTTCCTCTTGCAAGCCAGTGCTATCTCAACACTTTTGCCTCTGTTTGTGTGATATTACCATTCATTGTTTGTTATTTGGCTCTTAAGTACTCTACACAGAATAAAATAACCGCATTCCCTGTCATTTTGTACAATGGGGAAATAATTTGGTCTCAGTACTATGATCAAAAACTGTGATTCAGGTTCTGCTATGAGCTTACAGCTTGGCCTTTGGTCAGTATTTCAGAACGTGTCTGCATCACACAACGATATGGAGGTCTCCAAGCCAGAACCAACCTGATACAACCATACGATGCAGCAAAGGGCTGTGCTGGCACGGCCATTCTGAACTGGAATCTCTGCAAATTTGTTCTGGAGATACTCTTGAGCTGGTGAGCCTCTTAACCATTGAGTGCCCATCAGCACTTCTGTTTTTGGATGGGCTTATGGGGAGGGTCAACACCTGTGTTATAGATAGACCCACGACCTCTGTGTTTTGGTTGTTTTTTCTATTGTAGCCTAACAGTATTTTTTAAAGGAATATGCAATTAACATTTAAGCTGTGTTTTTATAAATGAGGTTTTTTTATGAACCCTCTGCCTCATCTTTTCTTCTCTGCCCTTTCTGCTCCATTTAGAAAGCTATTGGGACACCTGATTTTATATTTAATCTCTTTTTCATTAATATATGAAATAAGATGAAGAATGCAAGTGGATCAAAGAATCCTAGCACTTTTAAGGGTGTATCAGGAAAATGAGAATATAATATGCTTTTCTGATCTTTGAGAGACAGGGATATGTCTCAGCAGAATCAGCTTTTCACAGGTGGGACTTGTAGGTGTTTGGAAGAATGGAGCAGGACAATATATATATACACCATAGCATTTGGAGACAACATAGCATTAACAGCAGCTGTAGCATTTATGACTGAAATTCGCTGTTTGTGTTTTCCATTTTCCAGGGAAGGTGGTGTACCAGGGGTCTGAGTGGCAGCCAAGCTCTTCTGGGAGATATGCTTGAAGCTGAAGTCCTCTTTAACAAGGAGGAAGAACTGGCCCACCAGACCTGGTAAATAAGGATTGAACCCCATGCAGGGCCGAGGGCTGACATAGATAACTTCTCAAGGTCCTGTGCAGTGCTGTCTTCTTCTGGATGTTTGATTGTCTTCTAAAATGAGAGTATATACATATTAATAATTTCACAGGAGCATATCTTTTGCAAACTAATTTCCTTCAGAATGCTGGCTGGGACCATAAAATTCTCCTTCTCAAGGCCATATAGCACCTTTCCAATACTTTTAATTAGTACCTTGGTAATTATGTCATGGTTTATAGTTCTTAGACGCATGCTGACATTTCAGATTCAGAACTGAATTCATGTTGTGTTCACTGATTACATTGTTTCAAAGTGCATATAGAGTGTGTCAATGTCAAGAAATCAAATGTGCTGTGACAGCAGACACATTGCAGATCTCATGGCTCACCTCCAACAGACTGGCTGATTCAAAGACAGGTGGAAAGTCTGTCTGGATGGACTCAGAAAATAGTATTTATTTCCATTAGAAATGCTTTAGACTGTTAGAAGCTTTATCATAGACATTTAACTCCTGGTGAGAGATAGAATTGGTGGAGACAGCGTGTCCTTTAAGGCTATAAGGGGCTAGGGCAGGCAAAATCCTCCGTTAACTGGGAATTCTAGCTTTACCAGCTGTGATCTTTAACTCACTCCTTTGTACCAGCTAATGTAAATTTTGGGTGGGGATAAATGTTTCCAAAAGCCAAGACAGTTCTCTTTTTGAGTATTTAATAATGTAAGAGTATGCAGCATTTTCTGGTTTTGCCTTCCTCTCAAATTAGTGTCTCTTAAATTAGTGTCAAGTGCCAGATCCATCATGAGTCTCTCTGTTCTCCAAGATGAAAAAAAAATGATCTTGAGCCATTACCTGAACAGGCAATCTCTAAGACAAATGGTTCTGCAGCAAAATACTTCAGAGGACTGTAATTAGGAAGAGAGGCTACATTATATATCCCTTGTTCTTATCTACCCATTACAGCAATAAGGCACCAGCGCCAGGGCTGCAAGAGGTATTTTGATGCCTGTGATATATGCGTATCTCCACTGAGGAGAGGTAACTCCCTACCAATTGCTTTCCTACTTTTTCCACCTCTCTCTCACCTCTTCTCTTCCAGTATCTTTCTAGGCTGGGGATGCCTGGTACAGACCAGGCTGCAAATACAGACGGCAGCCCCATCTTCACCATGGGAAGAGTCAGCAGAGGGCTCAGAGGGCAGATGTGGGCAGATTAAGCTAGTCTGATGAGTCGGATTTCTCAGTCTGCCTTTGTTGCCACTTAAGCTGCTTTTTCAGCTCATGTAAATGAGATAAAAAAATGTCAATTTCTTTAAGACTTCCAGCAGCCGAGGAGGTGACTGGGACTCCCTGGAGGGTGTGACCGATACAGGGCTGAATGCCCACCCTTCCCTTGCTGGAGACTAGGAGTGAAATAAAAGGCAATGTCTTTTGTTGTCTCTACGTTGAGGTACTTCTGCATTTGTCCCCTGTGTCAAAACGATTTATATTGTTTGCTTATAAAGCTGCAGTGCCTGCAGTACAAGGAGAAGCTCCTTGAACTTCAGAAGCATTCTTGCCCATTAGAATTAAATTCTACATGAAGCTAAGGGCCTGAAACATTGAGAATTTAAGCACTATTACAGCTCATTTGTGTGCTAATGATACTGTTTTCAGGAGAGGTTTAAATCTAAAGCTCTTTTAGGAGAAGTCCCTCTTGTGATTACTGGAATATACTGGAAGGTCAGTGGGGATGTTCAGCCTTGATTTACGATGATGTTTTAGTGTGTCAAGAAGTAGAGAGTTGCAGGTGTAGATTTGACCTCCAGGCTTCCATTGCTGATACAGCCAGACACATTCTACTGTGGAGGAAAAAAAAAAGGGAAAAAAAAAAAGAGCTTTATTCTAACCAGTTCTGAATGATGAAAATACGTTGATGTGGCAGTTTACAAAGATTACAGTGTAAAAATGACAGTTAGTTATTGTCATCTCATTTACTATTATAAAGGAAGAGAAAGCATGACCTTAAAGTGCATTAGGTATGAATATCTGACTGGACATCCAGTATTGAGTGCCTGAGCCTTCTCCTGCAGTCATTTCTGTTGTTCTTATCCCAAGACCACCTAACATAAAGGCCAGATCTCCTGACAGAGACCGTTTTCATTGCACAGGAGTGCCTGAAACACTAGGCTACAGACAGATTCCTCCAAGTTCTTTCCTCCTTACATAGCAACTTACATGTCCTTCTGCAGAGACAGTCTGCCTTCAATGTGGTTTAAGGAGCAGGTCTTTCTAGTCCTGGTCTTTTGTAGAAGATATACCTCCAGGGAACCAGGATCTGCTTGGTCCATCTTGGGCTTGGCAGGTCACTGAACCACTGAACTCCTCTGGGTGTATCCATTATCCTGTTATTGCAAAGAGTAGGCCCTTTCCAATACAGGAAGAGGAACTGTACTTATCCATTATCTTCATGAAAGAAAAGTTGTGGCTATCCTCTCTCAGGATGGGTATTAGATCTGGAGCCAGAGGATGCATCAGTCTGCAACAGGGACTCAAGCAGTTGTGCTTTGGAAAGGATTATTTGTTTGAGCACATATCTGTGCCTACTGTTTAAATCATCTCTATTCCCAGTTTGACAGTGACTCCTTGAGTAACTGTGCCAGTGGATCTGGGAAGCAAGTTGGGGCATTCAGATTGCACCTGGAGAAACCGGTTGCTTGTAAAATTTGAGGGCTGCACGGTGTTAAATTGCAGGTGTCAATATTTTTGTTGAAAAACAAAGTGCAGACAAAATCGACGTTCAGTTCCTGAATGAAGGAATGAATGAGCGGAAAGAAGGAGAGAAGTCAAAGGCTTCTGAATGATTTCCCATTTGGTAATTCAGTCCAGCCAGACTTCACCTGAAAAATTCAGCATCCTTAGCCTCTTTTATGACACACTGAACAGCAGGGGTCCATCAGAGATCATGCTCTCTGTGTCCAGACAGAGTCTGGACAGTGTCTGATTCTTCATTAGGTGAATTAAGTGTGACTGCAACACGCTGCAATGAGGCAACAGTAAGTTAGAATCGGGGCTCAAAAGAAATAGCATTTAAGCACATTAAAATGCAGCAAGGAGCCAATGTTACCATCTCTCCCCAAAGTGGGATTTTAGTCTCCCTTTGCATAAATGTAAGATTTAAATGTGGTATCAGGGATGCAAAGCTAAAAATTGGTACTGTATTGCCTAAGGTATCTAAACAGAACATATGGTAAATAGGACTGTACAGATACAAGCCCATTTAAAATCCTTTTCGGCAGCAAGACTCAATTGTCATGTTTTGTTAAGTCTGTTTTGTGAAGCAAAGGCAGAGCTTATGCACATACGCAGTGCAAAAAAAGGATTTCCTACTATGCCCCAGGAAAACTGACAAACTGAACTATTCTCTAATTGAGTTGTGTTCCACTGTACTGAAAAATGTGGCCTTTTTAGCAAACAGCTTTAAAGCTAATCAAAGAGAATCTTAGGCTCTCATAGCTTGTTTTTAAGAATAATGTTATAGAACCGTGTTTGCAGTTTTATCTAGGTGCTACAATGGCTGTCCACAGCAATAGCAAATCATGACATAATCTTTTTAAGTGTTCTAGATATTTTGATGAGAAAGTCATACAATAAGGCTAGGAAGACAGCTAGTAGATCTCAATTCAAACCCTGCATCATCATTACTGGAAGACAGAAGCAAGTCTAAAATATTTGTTTTACAGAAGATCTTACAGAGTTATCATAAAGTAATTTACATCCAAAATCTGTTTTGCTGGGAAGACAGACAAGCAAAGCTTTGTAGTTTGTAGTATTGTAATAAAAACTTCAAAAACATATAATTTGGTTTTCCTGATAAACTATTTTCAGCTTAAACAGAATGAAACCATGCTGTTCCACAAATTTCACTGGAAACTGAAGAGTGATTTTTTTCCTTTGTCAAGCTTAAGAAATAGGAATTATAACTTAATAGCTTGGAGATTGAGGACATTGCAGTAATTAACAATTTTGGTGATTAAAAAAATCTATCTGGAGCAAAATTTGATAATGGTGTGGATGGCTCTTGGAAACAGAAATGCTGTTCCAAGGAACCTAACACTCCTCTGAGTAGAGAACACGGTTACAAAGCTCTACCAGGTAAAGGGGCAGTTTTTCTATAAGTATTTCTATAAAGATTGGTTTCAGCTGGCACTATCTCCTAAGATATCTCCCAGCTGAGATCAAGAAGAGGAAGTAATTTTTAGTGGCATCTAAAGGAATCCAGAATTGGATTCTACAGATGCTCATGGTTTGAGCACAGAAGCAGGACAGCTGGTATACGAAATAATTCTTCCATTCATTATTCCTCTACCACCTACCCTTTAAATCAAACTTCCAGAGTGCTTAACAAATACAACATTTTTTATACTACTGATAAATGTATAGATTCTTCAAAATATAGCAATGGTTGCTACTTTCCACTGGCACTGTATGTAACAAATAGCTCTTTCTCTAGACTAGTAGGAATTTATATGCATAGATAAGAATCAGCAATTTTCCACATTACTTAAACATTATAAACAAAGATGGAATGAATCTATGTATTTGTGTCACAGGAACTGTAAGTAGCTAAGTTCGCTATCCCCTGTGTTGAACAAAGCTTCTGCTAAATCTAATTTTTCACAGAGAAAGAGTTGTTCCAGAAATCAATGTGGAAACAAAGAATTTGAAACTTGAGCAGTTCACATTTATTTTTTTCCCCAATAATTGGTCTGCAGGGTATTCCTGAAGCGAGAAACTACATGAGACAAATAGGAGGAAATAAATTTTTGAGATAGTGAAGATAAAAAGAAAATTTTACAGAAGTATATGAGTAGACCAATAAATAGGCTGCTCTATTTCTCAGTGCAAGGGCAAATTTAATAAAATTTGATGCCAAGAAACCCAAAGTGATGATGAACCATGACTCACTAAAAGGTCAACTATGAGCAAGTGTCTTGTATCGTGAGAAAGAAGAGTACAGCCAGGAACGGCTTGGAGACTATTAGTCAGCTGAACTTGCGAACGTCACACTAAAATACTTGGAAACCTGACTGAAAAGTCCTGTTACCATTAGCAATCCTCCCTGAGCACTTTCAGGGGATGGAGAAGGTACCACAAGACTGGAAAAAACCAAACATGGTATCCACAGAAGGCAAGTGGTTGCCCCAAAGAGAATACTCTCTCCTCCACGTCCCTGGTGGACACAGCCTTAGGAAATGGCCAGTGGAAGAAAGTGATGCATTGCCTGCTAGGGAATGAAACTTCCCTCATTAGATGCTTTCAATAGGAGATCGGGTAAAGGTAAAATCCCTGTTTGGAGGATCAGAGGAATAACTGGTTGTATTTTAACAGGTGCATGGATGACACTGTTTCCCGAGGTCCTTTCCAGCCCTGTTTCTCTGTGGTTTCAAAGCCTTAATTATTTTGATATTCTCAGGAAATGGTCCTTACTACAGCTGTTGCCACAGATGCAGCAACTGACCAGGCTACATTCACCCTGTAGAGATGTCTAGCCAGTGCATGTAAAATTTATTTGGATGATAAAATATTAACCCTGCTTTAAAGTTGCTTTATGGCTTCTGACACATACATCAATACCCTTCCAAAACTTTGGAGAGAGTCCACAAAGAGATAATTCCATTATTTACACAACTGGATTTTAAAATCTTAAAATAACACTGCCTCATTTAGATTTTACTTGTTTTACTTAATAGGCCTCTCAACATAAAAGCATTTTTGGCAGGCACAATAACACTCAAGTAAAAGGACTGATTTAAACCAGCTGATATTCTTTTCACCACCACCTGCTGCAACAGAGGAACGCTATACTGACAAAACAGCACGTAGGTCACAGCACACGGCATGAAGCACCTACTATTTTTATTTCCAGAGTTTAAAACCCCAGTGCAAAGCTAATTCTCCAGGTATTTCTGCTACTGGCACACACATGGATTCCCACCAGCCCTGGTTCAGGCCCTTGTAACAGTTCAGCCTTAAGAGATGAAACCAACAGGTACGTGGCAGAAGGGCAATAAAGATCATAGAACAAAAACATTCAATACGTAGGAACTTAAATTTTTATTATCACACTTCTCCAGTTAGTGTCAATGGTTTTTCAGATCCACCCATAAGTGAATTACTCGGTTTGCACGTAAAGCAGCAAGAGCAAGGGAAAGCATGAGGGACAAAACGTGCTCACTGTGAGTTGTTGAACAGTTAGTTCAGGCAATAGGGAGAGAGACTTTACAAAATAAAGTTGTAAAAGCCATGAAAAGGTGCAGGAAGGAACAAGCTGTAAGGAGTTCTTTTCAGTTGTGCTGTGAGGAGTATTTTTAATAAAAAAGGCTGAGGGCTTTGCAAGCTGATTAAGAAAAGCAAGTAGGTAGCAGCCAGGTAGGTACCTCATAGGGTTTGTATCACAGAAAGGACTTGAAAGTGTAGCGACAGCTGAGCTACACCTGCTCCTTATGACATTATTTATCCATCCCTTTGCCAGTGGGGCACAGCGACGAAGCGCGCCCCGACAGCTCTTTCGCTGCAGCCCCGACCCGCCGCGGG
>NW_009735740.1:78981-98390 GCF_000703405.1 Apaloderma vittatum | reverse complement strand
CATATTTTGCAATTACAGTTTGGGTGAAGAGGTGCACTGAGTTATGTGTTCGACTTCTTGATGAGATCACATGTGCTCAGAGGTAGGGAAGACAGATGAGTTTCTGTCTCCTCCTCCACTCAGATGTGTCTTATGATATTTCTAAGGCTCCCGGTACTATGCTGTTTCATCACCTTCAGCCTGGAGAAAATCCATGCGTAAAATGGGGGCTCCTGGCCTAATTCACCTTGCTGCACGTACAAACCTTAGTCAGCTGAGAAGATATATTGAGTAAGGGGAGACGGGGTGCAGACAGAGATCCCACCCCAGCAGGGTAAATGTTACACAGCCAAGCAACTGCTGCCTTCTCTTTGTACTCTCCCCTTCCCTTGAGTAACCAAATGCAACCAATGCAGCCTAAAGCTGAGGTTTTGTAAGCTTGCAATAAATCCAAGTAGCTTTTCTAAAGCACAGCAGGCAGCTGATGCAATCACATAATTCAGCCCAAACTCATCGGACAATGGCTAGGAACACTGAGGATGTATTTTCCTCTTAAACCCACACGGGCGTGTATTCCCACTAGCGCAGACGCACGCCATTTCAATTAAGGCAATTAGCAATGACCAAGGGCAACTGCAAAGCTCCAATTAAACCTGCATAAAGGCTAACATGATCTACAGTGTCATGGAGCAGGTTGGAACATGTATCTCTGACAGCCGCTATCTGCCAGATTAAAGGGTTTATACACTCTCTGTTGTCCCCTTCCAGACCTCCTACAATCTCTTCTCCTTCAATAAGCCCAAACACTAATCTCCTCGTTAATTTACCCCTTGTCAGGGGCCTCGGGGGAAGATGCAAACTTTTCTCCTGTTGTTCTGTCCCATATAAACTGTAGCCTGCAGCTGCAGTGCCCTATTCCCCTTCATCTCCTCAGGGATAGCCCGGGAGTGTGATTTAGGTTTCAGTGACCTTTTCTTAGCCATGACTGGTGCTAGAGCATGCATTTGGTGTTTGCACTGGCAGGCTGTGATAGAATTGAATGGAAATGGACACTAGAAGAGCATCAAGAGAGGAAACTGGTTCTCTGATCAGGCACAGTGATATCCTGCTGGAATGGCCCCTACTTTGGGGGAAATGTGAAGGGAAGGGGCAGCCTCAAGCCCTCCAGCAAAGATCCATGACTATTTAGGGCAGGCACAGTGATATCCTGCTGGAATGGCCCCTACTTTGGGAGAAATGTGAAGGGAAGGGGCAGCCTCAAGGCCTCCAGCAAAGATCCATGACTATTTGGGGGAAAAGTGACTGTTTTTTGTGAAATCTGCTCTGGATTTCTGCACCTGTGAAAAGTGTGAAGCTCCTTTGCCTGGAGGCAGACCTCAGCTTGGGGTTGCTTTCAGGTGGGATATCCTGCTGGAATGGCCCCTACTTTGGGAGAAATGTGAAGGGAAGGGGCAGCCTCAAGGCCTCCAGCAAAGATCCATGACTATTTGGGGGAAAAGTGACTGTTTTTTGTGAAATCTGCTCTGGATTTCTGCACCTGTGAAAAGTGTGAAGCTCCTTTGCCTGGAGGCAGACCTCAGCTTGGGGTTGCTTTCAGGTGGCGATTTAGACTTTGCTAGAAAATACCCAAGAGAACGGTGTGAGTGTTGAGCTTGACCCTTTGGTGTTGAGGCAGACCAGAGCTAGAGTTCTAGCAATGGTGTCTGAGCTCTGACTTTGGCTAACGTCCTATTCCATTGTCTCAGATCACCTAGATATAGGCAAGGCTCTCCAAACCCCTTCTCAGTGGCTTGACCCGTGCGTTTGGACTCCATCCCATCCATGCTTAGCACCTGGCAGATCTGAAACACTCAAGAAAGCGGCTGCTTTCAGTCTGCAAATGACTTTTACTGGGATTCATCATTAACAGGACATTATATCAGAGCAAGGGCAGAAATTGGCACAGATTGCCTCTTTCAGATGGGGATTGGAGCAAGACTGTGGAAGAAGGAACAGCTAATGACAGGGAACTTTTACGAGGGTGGGAGAAGACTGTCATGGGGACATGACTGCACCTGGAGCTCGTGGCCGCTGGTTCAGATCTAGCAGAGTCTCGTAGACAGTTGCAGTGATTAAACTCCCCAGCTGTTCAGTGGTCGGAGCTGAACGGTCAGGTCAGATCCTGAGACAGTCTCACCTCAGTTCCTACTGGGTCCCTACTTAGGTAGCAAAAGCCACTAGTACATTTAGTGCTAATTGATGTTCTCGTTAGCAGTTACTGCTGAAAAGCCACTTGTTGAATTGGCACAAACAGTGAACCCTTTTCCTTTAAAGGGGAGTGCTTCAATAAAGCGTTGACAGGCAGCTGGGGTAAGATGTTTGCCCAGAAACTTTTAATATGTTCTCTTAAAAAGAACATCATTGAGTTTAGGTAGGGTTGTGAAGGGAGAAAATCAGAGGATGTATTTGATACAGAGAAATGTCTTTAATATATCTTTCTGTGGCAACTTTTGGCTGTGCTTATTTTTTCTGTACCATTTTAGGTTTTCTTGTGTGTTAGCACTGAGCACTAAGGATAAAACCAATGAAATATTTCTTTTTTTTTTTTTTACATTGTCCCAAGTAACACAGACAAAGGGGCTGTCATGAGCTGCTAGAATGGAAATTAATTTTAAAAGCATCATCATTTATCACTTTTATAGTAAAAAAAAAAAAAGAGAGAAACTACTGAGATTGGAGCAATTGTGGCAGAAACTTCCTGCACAAGAATTATCAGACAGTACTTGCAAAAGGGTAATGACATCAAAGTGCTCAAAGAAATTCCAGGCCAAACACCCAAGGCCCTACTCCTAGTAGACTGCACTGGAGATTTGGCTTGTGGTGTGGGATTTGCTTTTCACAATTTGAGCCACCCAGAGGTGGCTATCTGACCTTCATTTGTAGTCAACTGAGAGAGACAGGTATGTTTAGAGGTCAGCTCACTGTATCAACATGTGGAGTGTGAGGCAGATGGAGTGAGTAGTTCCTCACATGAGAGCTGGGCGGATTGTTCCTGCAGAAATGCTTTGTTTTGCAACAGCATCACTAATGGTAGTAATAGCACTGTTGATAGATGCAGCTATCCCTGACTGAAATGGGGATCAATGGAAGAGCAACGCAGGCCCAACCCAAACAAGTGTTGCAAAGCCATGCTGGGGGCTCCAGCTGGGGATGGTCTGAACAACGTGACCGTGAACTGGGCAGAGCAAACTCCCACCAACATAGGTGCACTGGCTGCAGGCATCAGGAGCAGCCCATGGGTCACTTTGTTCTGCATCAAGTGGCCACCCGCAGAGATGATGCTGTGAGTTGGGGATTTATCTCCAGCTGAGCCAGGAGCCTCATTTCACATGTCTGATCTAGACTGCCACTCCAGAGGAGCTCATTAAACTGAGCATAACAAATCTGCTTCTTCCTTTACTTACTTGCTTACTTTTTTCCCCCTGTGTGGAATGAGTTAAAGGTCCCTCATTCCTCATCCATTCTTTCTATGAGAATCTTATCTCGTTCCAGTCCTCCCCCTCCTCTCATACACTCCTCCTTTCCTCACGCACATCTACTTGCTCCCTCCAGGAAGCCAGCTAATTATTTCCTGAATGCCCCCAGTGTTATTTTGCCTTGAGAACCTCTCCTGCTGGGACTTCTCACATGCTTATGATTCTCTGTGTGACAAAAGGTTTCTCAGTTTAGCTTTGAATGGGTATTTCTTTAATTTCTGCATGTAGTCCTTTTGCCTCATCATCTGCACTTGGGCTGAGAATAGAAACTTCACTTGACATTATCTAAACCATTATCAATTAAATCCCTTCTTAAGTGCCCTTTTTTCGCCCCTAAGCTGTGTAAGTTTTTGGGTTTTTCCTCTTCTCCTTCATTCCTGCATACCTTTAATTGGTAGATAAAGCCCTTTGCCCTTCTGCATTAACTTTCCAAACACAACATGCCTTTTTTTTTTTTTAATAACACTGCAGTGATCAAACAAGAACACAGGATTTCAGTTTATTCCACACCTGAAAGTCAGTGCACCCTCTTTGAACTTGGGCAGACACCGGTGTATTTGCCATGTGTAGTGGAGGTTCTCCAGTTGGGCTCTGGGTACCTCCGGGCATATAGAGTGTTCAGCTTTCAAAGAGGCAAACAAAACCAGCATAGCTTGTGCTCCTTTGTACAAAGAAATCAAAGCAGGCACTTGTCCCTGGCCACTGTGCTAGAGCAGTTTTGAACCCAGACTGGTGATGACTCATGAGTTTACTCAAACATTTTCAGACGGTGTTTTACCTATTCCCTGGGAGGCAGTGACTGCATTTAAAGGGTATGCGAAGATGACAAAGAAGAGCAGATGTATCTCCAGTGTACTTCATTCACTAAGCAACAGCTTGCACCTCCACTGCACTAGCATCAAGATTACTCCTCTCTACACATAGCAGAGAATGTGAGGGATGTAATCCTCTGAGCAAGGCTGAATATGACCCACTGTAGTGGGCTGTAGAGGGGAAGAGTCCTTTGACTGGTTGTCATCCATGCATGGGCCAGCTGGTGATGGCAGCCAGAGCTCCAGCATAACACATCCCAGCTTACAGCGAAAGCATCCAGCTCATAGGAGAGAGCTGGTGTGGGTGGAGGAATGCCAGAGTGGGTGATTAAGATCATAAGTGCCTCTAGCAAGGTGCCTCCAAGGACAAAATGTAAGGGGTGAAACAGTGACAAAAACACGTGGAAACTAGGATTTATTAATTCTTATGGAATAATTTGTCTCTGCTTTTGACTTTCTTATGATTTTTTTTCCCCTGCTGGAGTAGAACCCATGCAGATTTATAGTCCTATGAGTAAAAGATATATAGGTCACATCCTTTTGACCCACGCTTACTTGTCACAGCTGGAGGTATGCCAAGTTAAAAGCTTAAGCTACCAAGAATTAACCTAATCATAATAATTCTGTAACAGTTCATAAACTATCAAGCAGGCACAGAGGGGTTAAAAAGTACCAGGAATTTATGACTTGGCACATTTTCCAGTACGAACCACCCCAACTGCAGAGCCAAAGAACTTGAGAAAATGCAGGTAAGCAGCTGAAATCCAAACCTGCAGCTCTCTGGAAGTTTGTCTTTTGAAGATGACACACGAAGAAACATTAATTGGTAGCTGTTTCACCTCTTTCTTTTGTTGGATCAGCTGTTAATTCAAGGCCTGTGGCCATGTCATAACCACTTTTATTGAACTGCTTCAAAACCAAACCCCAATGAACCTTTTTGTCATTCAAGCAGTGGAGGAGTCTGCCTCCCAGCTCTGCAAAGGCTGCTCAACCCATCCTCAGAGCACCCTGAAATCTATCAGCACTAATTAGGGCCTACTTAAAGGCCCCCCAGCTGCCGTTACTGGTTGGAAATGCAGAGTGGCGTGTGAAAGCCCTTATGCTTGGCTTCTGACAGGAGCAAACGCAAACAACAGGCCCTGCTGTGACCTCCATTTACGAGACTCATTTACTGCACTGAAGGCATCAACTTCTTGGAAATTAAATGGACAAATTAGTTTTGAACCCCCGTTGGTTAAGATGGACTTCTCACTGGGACAGTGCTCCTGCCTGCCTGCCTAAGTGTTTCCTTAATCTTTGTGTCTGTGGAGTTTCTTCGGGCAGGGTGGGTAGATGAACTCGCTGCCAGGAAGAGACCTGGGAGCAGGGAGGCAGCACGGTGCAGGCAGCTCTCCAGCTGCCCCTGGTCTCTGACACCAGATGTGTGCCAGCTGCCACGTTACTAAAAACCACATCACTATTTTTAACTGGTATTAACTGTTTTCTTTAAGTAAAGGCAGAATCCTGGGCTCTGACCCCTTGTCGCGCCACCTTTTTCTCACAGCGATGCTGCCAGTGAAGTCCCCCTGCCTCTTCCCGTGATTCATGCTCATCTCCATCCACCCAGCTGTGTTGCTGTCTTTGAGTGAGGAAGGGGTCTAATTCATCCCTGTTCTCAGCTCCACAGGACTCCAAGACCATCTGCTTATTTTCAGTCAAGTCTACCCAAACTCTGCCCAGTGGGCATGAAGCCACCCGAGGATCCTTTCCTCCCAGAGTTCAGCCCAGTCATAATTGCTCCTCGTCTAGGCCAGCTATTGGAAAATGTGGGTAGAGAATTGGGAGCCTTAGCAAACAAAAATGACAGCATCTTGCCCAGGAATAATAACATGTTTAATTTGTCACCCGTGGGATCTTTTAGTCCTTATGGCAGAAATACCAGAGAAATACTTCCTCTTCCCCATCTGCCCTACTGCCATCCGTTCGTTTCTTTTCCCTGTATTTCTCTCTTAATCTTCCTGAGACTCAAGTGCCTATCTCATTATGAGATATTTATATTTTCCATTCCACTGGCATATGGTTCTGTGAGCCTTCTCAAGTCTTTCAAGGGGAATCTGAGTTTATTGAACACTTCTATTGCTGGTCTGTGTCTGAGCTCCAGCACTGGAGGCTACGAGCTGCTGCCTGTCCTCTGAGATCTCTCTCCTGTCTCTTGGGGACCCACGATTCACTTTGGGCCGTGCCAATGGAGAGAGGCAGCGAAGACATTAAACCATTTAGTGCAGTTCATCTTACCAGTGGCTGGATAATCCCATGTCTGCTTGAGAAATAAGTGAGCATTTAGTGTTAGTAAATGTAGCCAAATATAACCTGCAAAGAAATACAGGAGGGAGGTGTTCTTGACTTGCTGGCTGGAGATGCCCTGAGAAAGGCAGGCTTTGCCCTAGCAGGAGGCCTCATAGCCAAACTACGTGTTGGTCCTATCAGGCTGGGCACAGAGGGCTGGATGGGTGATGCGGAGAGGACAAGGTCACTGTCAGACTGAGTCTAGACCCTCTCAGGAGTGCTCTGAAGTCCTGTTTTTCAGCCCGTAGCAGGAGTGACCTGGAAGGTGGCAATGTGTTTCTAAGGTTGCACGCAGGATGCAAAGAGCTCAGGTTTTGGAGAAGACCATAGCCAGTGAGAATCACAGCAAGAAAGCTGATGAGATATATTGATCTCATACCTGTGAATAATGTCTCTGTAAATCCAGCCAGATTCTTTCCACAAGCTCTGCTGACATGGCAGTGAGGTTAAAGGATCCAGCTCCCCCTGATCTCTGTTCCTACCCTAAGACCAGAGGCTAAACCAAACCTTACAACCCCCCCAATGCTCTTCCAGCCCCGGCCTCAGAGCACAAGCTGGATCTCTGCGGTTCCACGCGTGTGGCGGGATTCACAGCACCGTCAGCGAGCTCTGTTGTGCACACACAATGAATTATGACACAGACCCCAAAGTGCCTCTCACAAGCTGTCCCCACCTACATTGAGACCAGGCCTAAGCCAGGAGGGAGCATGAGGGAAGCAGATGGCAGCCTGGCAGAGTGATTAAAGCCTTCGGTATCTGTTTTAATGAATTGCCCACCCAGCAGATTAAATATTGCAATAGTCAGTCCTATTCTGTGCTGTCAGTAATCTCAGCCTTATTTACGACACTGAGGAAATGCCGTGCTCATCCCTCTGCTGCACGTCCTCAGTGCAGGCTGAATTACAAGTCAGGATGGAAAAGTGACCTGTGGATTGTCTGTCACCCAGAGTCACTGGGTACTACGGATGAGGTAAGCCACCTTGCAGGATAATTCAGTGAAGAAAATGGGCAGCAGCTGAGCTTCTGACTCATGAGGATATATGTATGTCCTGTGCATATTCAGACCTCAAGACAAGTGCAGTTTTTATTCACTTTTCTCTGCGTTTACATCTCTCCTGTTGCCCTCCTCCCTTGCACCTCATTTCAGTATCTCCAGCTAGCCCTTTCTGTGTGAGAGCTGATTTGGAAGTGCAACATCAAAGCCTTTCTGGGGTGTCCTGCATCTGCTCTTTACCGGGATATTGGCAGAGGAGCTGATTTGGATTTGCTCTGTTAACAGGACTCCCGTCAGTATATTCTATACAGTTAGGCAGGCTTAACAAGCATAAGAGGAGCTCTGTGTGTGCTGGTGCCAAACCCTACTACATTCATCACCCATATGGTGGAGGCTATGCTGCAGCTGTGGTGCTTTCTCTTCCTCACTTTTACTCGCCTCAAGTCTTCCCAGCTCTGGGGCTGGGAACCATCTTCTCCCATTCCCTTGCAAGGGAGACGAATGTGTTGCTGTCACCAGGCAGTGAGCAAGTCCTCCCTGTGCTCTGCTGCTTTTAAGCTTGGGTTAAGGAGAGCAGTTACCTGCTTCCCTCATCGCTGCGGAGGTACTACTGGGACAGGTGCTGCTAGAGCAGGATATGCTCCTGCAGGTGTCTTGCAGAAGAAAGACACATTTTCCTGAACAGGACCCTAGTGTCTGTGAGATAAGGAATCCTGAAGACACTGAGTCCTGGTTTCTTGGACACTGTCTGGCTTTGGTGTCTAAGAAGGCATAAGCTCCAGCTGAAGCTTTCAGGACTTTTAACAGGGTGCTGCTGACAAGGAATTTCTGAGCAAGGTTTGACATAGGGCTTCGAAGGTATCACTGAGCCTGAAAAATGGGGAGAAACCTTACCTTAGGGCGTCTTGCTGGCAGAACCGCATCTAAAAGCAGAAGTCTCTGTGACTGGAGTGAAAAATACAGCCAGGATTTTCATCCAGGATTTCTTAGAGAGAAATGTGCTCTGCTCTCTGAGGTTCATAAGGAGGGTGTGCAGCCTGTCCAGAGTGCCTCCGACTTACTGCATGTGCAGAGGGACAAGCTCATCAGTCCAGGTCTCGTTTACCTGTACTGCCCAGGAGGGTCTGGTCAACACATCGGGGCTTCTGGCTGACCCCCAGACTCATTGGGCTACAGCATGTCTTCCTTCCAGCAAAAAAACCAAGGCAAGATCCTTCCCTGGGGGTTATTTTTAGAACGGATCAACCTTCCCAACTAAACGTTCGTCAATTCCAACACCTTTCTTCAAAAACTCCAGGTGCCGACAAAAGCATTGGGAGGTCTTTTGGCTGGGAGCAAGCACAGAAAGCTTAGATGGTTATTTCAAGACCAGCTGTGCTGGTTTTCCATTCATCGGTAACTGCTGCAAACAGTTGGAGAATACAGGAGGAACCAGTGCCTGGGTCCATTCCCTGCATCTCGGCTGCGTGCCTAGGGAAGGCTTGGGAAAATTTCCATGCCACGAGAATTTACATTTGCCACCCTGGTTCTGAACTTTTGTGTGTGCTGGTAATAATATCCCATTACTAAACTGTACTTTATGAGCGCATCATTTGCATTGCTGAACAGCTGTTAGCCTCTCTAAACTGCTTGCCTGCCATATTGCATAGATAATAATATCTAATCCATATTAATTATAAATACACAAATTGTCTCCTAAGTAAGGCAAAGTTTTGTGAGCAATACAACCCAATGGGTGCCAAGAAATGTTAGTGTTACACCTGACACCTCATCCTCTGGCTGTCATGTCATGAATAAAGAAGAGCGCACGGCACAAGTGAGGATGGCATCCGAGCTTTAATAGCCTGCAGCCAGTGCCATAAACCCTCCGGCTGTGATTTCGTCACATCTCACAAGCTGAACTGCACTGGGTCAATAAGAAAGCTCTATGGAGAAATTGCAGCAGGAAGTGGGGCTGCAATTATTTTTTCATACCCGGCGTTTGTCGGCAGTGAATCTATGCTGGACTAACCCCACCTTGTGGTGCTGATGGGGCCTGGCTGACCTGTTTTTGGAGGAAAACACTGATTTCCACTCCGTTTGGATTTGAAGCCCCCTAAAGCTTTGCCTGCTGGAGGTGGAAATCTAAAATAAGCCCTTGCAGTCGGCTCCCTTTCCTCTGTTGGCTTTCTCACATCTCTGAGAAGACGCCTACGGATGCCTCAGCTCCTCTGATCCAGGCTGAGCATTTCTGGTATAAAACATGACATGCACTGTCTATCCACGAGTGGTCATTCATTCGCTTCTGCCTCCTTATTGGGGAATTAGGTGGTGCTGCTACTATTTTCTATTTTGACTACTTACTGCTTTCTCCTGTTTCCCACTCACAATTTCAGTTTGGCATGTGGTGTGTTTTTTTTTTTCCTTTCCTTTACTCTGTGCAAAGTACCACAGTACTCGCAGTACCATAGAATACAGCTGTCAGAAAGGCTCCACGTTTTTTTTCCAGAGGTGGTTGCATTTCCCTGTAGTGGCTGAAAACTTTCTAGGGCATTTTCTGCTCTTTTTGGATAGTATATGAACAGGACTATATCTAAAAAGCAAATGCAATGTAAATGGCAAAATTATCTTTTTTTTTCTTTTTTTTTTTCCTTGCAGAATTATAGAGATAATATAAGGACTCTACGCTGCTTCTCCTCCAGCATATTAGTATAAATGCCAATGAGATCTTATCTGAAGTTAAACTGGTATACTTGTAAAATATCCAGCACAAATAGGGCTCTGATTGGAAAAACAACTTCATCACAATAATACTTTAAGATGGGGATAGCAATTTTTGTTTTCATGATGGCTAAAAATGACCATGTTTGCCCTTCCTCCTGCAAATTATGATGTCTTTTTCTTAACAGCATTGATTTCCTTTAACATTTCAACCCCCCAAAAAAAAGAGCAATTTCTGGAGAGTCAAGCCACAGAAAGAGCCTAATTGTTTGCAGTACAGATGATCCACAGGACTCTGAGAACATTGTTACAGATTTCATTTTGTTATAGATGCCCATTCTTACAGATTTGTTCAAGAGGCAGATTATCAAGCAAAAAGAAGCCATCATGGATACTTAGAAAATGTTTAAGATCTGGACAGTCCAGCAACAAAGAAACCCAAACCCATGTAGATATAAATATTAGGAGCATGATAAAACCTCAGTTCTGCAAAAATTCACGAGGACAGGGATAATATCAGAGATTGTCTCAGACCCTGATGCCGACTGTGGTTTGTGAATTTTAAACTACTCTCTTGAAAATATGTAGTTAATAAATTCCAACTCTTCCCCCACCCGATGCACACACGTTCAAGGTACAAGGCACAGAATTCCTTTGGGGCTGATGTATTGCAGGGAGCGGTGCTGTCTGTGCCTCTAAGCCTCCATCCTGAAATCAGATCCACCTGTGTGGCTGCTCTCTGCCTCTCCTTTCCTCCCCCTCAGACCAAAAGGAACCTCAGGGAAGCTCCATCCCTGCCGTTCCTGGCCAGCCAACTCTCCCTGTGTGCCCAAAACCTGGGCCAGGGCTTTGGAGGGGAGCACAGGAGCGATGCTGCCCACTGCCTTGGAGCAGGTCTGCGGGGAATCTGCGGGGCGAAGGATGGGTTGATTAGCTCGGAGAGAAATCTAATAGCTGGGACTTGGAAAATTACATCAGAAATGTGCAGCGGGGGACAATCTTGCCTTAGAAAAGAAGAAAGGCAAAGAGAGCTGGGTGTGTGCTGGGGCTGGTTCCTACGCTGGGTGTGCAATAATGATCTGGAGACACTGTCTCTAAAAGCTCTTCAGGCTGTCCCTGCTCCTCTCAGAGGTGTGTGCATGACTAGAGAGAATGTGCAAAAAAAAACCTCCCCAACCAAAGAAAACCCCCCTGACAGGATGGCAGCTGTTTTTGGTGCTGTGTTTTTCTGCTCAAAAAGGAGTTTGACTGCTGTGTGCCTTGTCTAGGGGCCAGCAGAGGGAGACAAGCCTCTGAGCTTAATTCACGGTGCTTCCTCCTCTCCAACAAGTTCTCAGGTTCTTTTTTTTTTTTTTCTTCTACGTTATTATTATTTGGGTTGAAATATTGTTTTTATGAAAAATAGCTATAAATGACCCTCACCTTGCAGTTATGGAGAAGATTAGATTAAAAATGCTGCAGGGAGATTTGGGTGAGTGAACACATGGCAACGATCCTCCTGTGGCAATAACACAAAGAGCAAATTGGCCCAGGTAGGGGCTCCGAAGGCTGCGGAGCGTGCATTTTCCTGTGTGAGCAAGGCTCGTCATCACTGATTGCATCCGTGCATATAGGCTTACCAGAACTCTGGATTTGATGGCAGATGTGCAGGCATCAGGTATTTCAGGATCTGGTGTAAAACTGCAAATTGGATCCATAAAAAACCTTTTTTTTTTTTTTTTAATTCCTGGGTGACAGCAGCTATAGCATAGTTGGAGCAAGAACAGGATGTTGTGAAAATTGCCGGGAGCTGGCAGTAACTACAAGGCTGGGGATAACCCTGGGGAAGGATGGGATGTCCTGGCTCGCTTTCAGTCCAAAGCTATGTGGTTTTGCTGGGATTTGTTTTTTGTTGTGTTGTGTTTTTTTTTTCCCCTTTTCTGTGCTTCTAAAGAAGTGGGGTGGAGGGAAATGTGCAGTGCTGCGTGCATGGGTGTTGTATGGCTTTTGCAGACTCTGCCCTGGTGAGGCCACGTCTGGAATCTTGTGTCCAGTTCTGGGCCCCTCAGCTCAAGAGAGACAGGGAACTGCTGGAGAGAGTCCAGCGCAAACACAGACATGGTGAAGCGAGTGGAACATCTCCCTGGTGAGGAAAGGCTGAAGGAGCTGGGGCTCTTTAGCTTGGAGAAGAGGAGGCTGAGGGGTGACCTCATTAGTGTTTATAAATACGTCAAGGGGGAGTGTCGGGAGGACGGAGCCAGGCTCTGCTCAGGGATGTCCAATGACAGGACAAGGGGCAATCGGTACAAGCTGGAACATAGGAGGTTCCACAAAAATATTAGAAAAAACTTTTTCCCTGTGCGGGTGCCAGAGCCCTGGCCCAGGCTGCCCAGAGAGGGTGTGGAGTCTCCTGCTCTGGAGACTCCTTCTGTGTACACATTCAGACCCCGCCTGGACCCATTCCTGCGTGATCTATTGTAGGTGATCCTGGTCTGGCAGGGGGGCTGGACTGGATGATCTTTTGAGGTCCCTTTTAACTCCCAACATTCTGTGATCTGTGTGATTCTGTGGAAGGGAGTGAGTGGTTTGCAAGGACAACTAGGCAGTGCTCGCAGCAGTCCCATGCATGCAGGCTGAAGCCAGGACCTGCAGAGAAAAGGTGTTTTACAGTGTGGCCAAGCGCTCTCTTTTGTGCAGAGATGGTTGGTAGAGCCTGGTGTGCTCAGAAAGATCTGTGAGTGTTGGTCAGGGTGGCCACAAGCAGCTGGAAGCTCCCAAGTTGGTGTGTGTGGGATGTGCATCCTCCGTGTGTCCGTGCACATGTCCTCCTCCTGTATCTCCAGATGAAACTCTTGTGACAGCAGCATCCACAGGCAGCTGCAAGTGTGTGTGTGCGTGTGAAGCCCCTTTGAGCTTCTGTTCATTTGTGCGAGCTGGGGAGCAGCAGCTTTCAGATTGGGTATCGCATGTGGATTTTGACTGTGTTGCCTCCAAGTTCTCAGCAGAAATTTGAGCAGATAAGGCTGGGTAGCAGCTGGGAGTCCAACATAACCAGGGACAACAAAGGATAAAAGGAACCAAGCAAATGAAACAAGTTTTTGAAGTCCTCGCAGAAACAGCCCTTCACTATATTTAGTGAACCTCACGACTCCGCCGGAACAAAACTGTCGTCATTGGAAAAGAGGAGAAGTTGCCCTGAATGAAAATAATTCAGGGAACAGCACAGAGGAAGAGTGAGTAGGAATGCAGGATGGGGAGGACAACATTTTAAAGGATCTCCATGCCTGCCACCCCCGTAAATCTGGCTGCGCATGGAGCGCTGGCCATATGTCGCTACAGGTGATGGGGTTGCCGGGCCAGACTTTCCTGCAGCTCTTCTGAGAGGTTTTACATTTGTGTAGCTTTGGCCTCTGAGGATGCTGCTCTCACCCTGCTATTTCTGGAAGGGGCGAGGAGAAGGGGATGCTTGAAAGACCCTGCCAGGAACATACCTCAGCTATAGGCAGGAGGATAAAATCCAGCATTAGTTTGGCTGCTTTTAAGGGTGCAAATTTGATGAGGTGAACCTGGGCAAATGCCTACTTCATCTTTTTCTCCTCTTCAGGGGTGTTTGCATAGCAGCCTGAGGGCTTCTGCTACCTGTGAACATTGTGTTATCAATTACCCTAATTAGAGGTTGGCACCTGCCTGACACCAAGTATTTTTCATTTGTTTTTAACCTTTTTCTTCCCAAGCCCTACAGCCAATGCTCACAGAACCTTTCCTCTAGCATACAGCAAAACAGAAAAAAAAAGGAAAAATAAAAAGGAAAAAGCAAGCAAGGTTAATGCCAGTTTGATTGGTGGCTGGCTGCGGAGTCTGAAGGTTGCTCTCCATCAGAGAGGACCTGTGTTTGCATGGATGGGATGAGTACAGAGGAGGTGCTCAGGCACTCACCTTGTGGGTTTAATCACGTCTGTACCCAAGCGACACTCAGGGGCTCAGCAGTCGCATTCCCCTCCTCGCAGCACAGAGCATCTCACCTGCTTAATGTCACTGTCAGCGTGATATGCAGAATGAGCTAGAAGTAACACAAATAAGCTGGTAACCAGAAGCTCAAATTTGTTTTCCGTAAGCAGATAAGACAGCCGGCTCCAACCATGCTGGTGCTGGCAGAGCGTTAGAAAAAGAGCAGCAACATTGCCATGCTCATTTTGAAACGGCCAATAATGGCAGTAAGACTTATTTATCTATGATTTTTTTGGTGGCAGTTACCATTGTAGTATCTCGCCACGTTAATGGGTTTGTCTGTACAAGCCCACAATGAGCGGGAAGGATTATCATCCCTCCTGGCAGATGGGGAGCGATGGTAAAATCACACATCGCCACCACAACCAGGCAGGACGGGAAGACCCTCAAGCCCTGACTCAGCGGCATGACTTGTAGTTTCTCAGTGCTTTCCAGGTCTCAGACTGTTTATTCGAAGCACAACAGTTTTGCTGCAAACAGGAGTAAAAAATTTGCCTGCCATAAGCTTATATACATGCACAGCCAGAATGTGTTTGTGTTTAGGCGGATGTGTTTGTGAGCGTGTTTGCTTGTGTGTGTATGCATTTGGAGAGGCTGATGAAGATTACTCTGGAGCATTAGGTTGTTTTCTCTGCTCTAGATTGTAATCATATTTTCCGCACTTTCGGAGGCCCCCGACTGTTTATCATGACCCTCCTGGGGGATGCGACGTACCGGCTGAGAGAACCGATCTGATCTGTGCGTCGCATGGGCAAGTTGTGTGTGGCTTTTCCTAAAGACCGTGGCTGAACTGGCTGCTTTACAGCAGAAATCCGGAGGCGTTTTTTTTTAACACTTTCTCGATATATTTGAGACCTCTGATATGTTGGCCACATATGTTGCAGAGCAAGGTCGAAACTCCAGCCCTAGCATCTTGGGAAGCTGCTCGTATTTGCCATGCTGCTGCTGTTGTGGGTACGTACGATGCAGCCCTGGAAAGACGTACAGACCTCTGAAAATATCTGTTCAGGAAGAGGTTTTCCACTGAAGCTATAAAACATTCATAACACCTCCATTGTGCTGTAAATCCTTAGCAGGAGTTGATAACAGTGCATGAATTTTTAATGTAACATTTATAAATGGTTATTAAAACTATCCTTAAAGTAAAGTGTCAGTTTATTTTTAATTAACTGTTGGCTATTTAAGCTCCCGGTGGCCCCAGGGCAGATCAACAGTCTAACAAGTTAATATTCCACATTAACCCTTTAGCTGCTGCCTCTTTGCATGAGGACGATGAAGATGCACAGGCAGGATCGACAACAAGTGGTTATTTCTCACTCACTGGAAAGAAATGTCATAATTTCATGGAATGGGCTTTCTTAGTGCTCAGTTTAAGAAGTTTTAGAAGCTGTTGAAGGATTTATTTTCTGAATATTGAACAGATACAGATAGATAGCAGAGCTGGGTGATTCTTCTTCGAAAAAAAAATAAAAAAAAATATTTGCCTGTCACTGGTGAGAAGAAATTTCCAATGAAGTCGATGAGCTTGGATCAAATATTTCAAATTGCACCAACTGCAATTTCAGGCAACCCGGGTACGAAGAGCAGCAACTCCGTGTGATTTGTGAACACAGGTTCGGTTGCAAATGTTGCGATTGACTGTGCAATTTAAAATTTGGCATTGCAAAACCTATAACTGTTTATTTAGCAAAGTACGCTGTCTGGTAGGTTTCATCCTCAGTGATCAGTGTGGAAAATATGAGGAGGAAGTGGACATCCATTTTTAACTAATTCATATTACATATTTTTTTAACTGACCATTTTTTAAGGTTTCAAATTACATTATTCTTCAGCATGCAACATACATCTTGCATTTGTTGTTGTCAGTGAGATTAGTCATGGGGTGACGGGTTGTACACATATTATCTTTTCTATAATTGTGGATATTACCCGTGAGCAGGCTCCTGTGGTTATTCTTTGAAAATGAAGGTCAAGCCAATGCATCTCCACAAAGCACTTTAGATTCACTGTTATTAACATCAAAAAGAAGGTTTAGTTCGTAGCATTTTTGTCACTTCAATGACAATTTTTAGCCCAAGGCTGCCACACAGACACTTGCGGTGGCAACAAGAGCTGGCACCAGAGGAGGTCAGTGTTTGGCTGGTGGAGTTTGAGCTCCAGAATATGGAAATCCTGGTGCATTTCTTTGCTGATTTTTTTTTTCCCAGCTCAGTTATACCCAGGGCTCTTTGGGGCAAAGAGCCAAAGTCTTTCTCTAGGCGGGAATTCATGAAGCTGAACTTTGCATTGCTAGTGTCCCTAGAGTTGACAGTGAAAGGTCGGTGCTTCCCAACAGCCCTTCAGAGCTTGTTTCTACTGGATTTATCAAAAACCGCACCTGGCTGATGCCAGGGTTAGGTCTCAAAAGCTGGAGAGCGGGGATAGTCTGCGCTTTGGCTCAGCTTCCAAGAGCTCCCTCTTGATCCCCAGTTTCTCTCTAAAGCTCATTCTCCTGATCATTGTTGCTGTCTCTGTCTTTGCCATCGTTCCCCCCCAACTAATCCCTGCATGTGCCCATCACACCCGGTGGTTGAAGGCTAAATGTCCCTGGGGAAAAAATTGCCATTTAAAGTTATATTTTATTTCTTTTCCAGATTTTTTTTTTTTTCCCCTCTTTTCCTGGATGATCATTGCATTGAGAAAGTGTGGACTTCAGATCTTTGGAGCATGCAAAGCAACAAGGCATCAAGGCAGCAGAGTGACACAAGCAGCAATATCCTTCGGTAAATGCCGTTCAATGCAGCAGAGCTTCTTAGTGATTAGAGGAGTCTTGGAAATGTCATTGCCCTGACCAAATGAGATAATTTGTATCTTCTGTCACTGGAATCAAATCATCTTTTTTTTTTCCTTCCTTTTTTTTTTTTTTTTTTGTAATTAACTTGCGACTGTGGGAAGGTGGGAGCAAAGATGGGGGTTGGGAAGGGAATTTCATGGGTAATCCAGTGGCAGTATGGAAATGACGGTTGGGTAATTGTGCTCTCTAAATGAACTTGACTCGATGGTTGGTGTCAGGTTTTGTTAAGTGCCCTGGGCCAATGGAGACTAATTAGGAATGCATTAAATATTAAAGCTCTCTGACACTGGGGCATTGACGGTGACAGAAGAAAAGAAATCCCATAACCTAATCTGCACCCAACAGGAGTAATTTATGTTCCCTTCTTTTAACAAAGAAAAATCCAATTATTGGGCCTGCTGGAAAAATGTATTTAAAGGAAAAGTTAATTTAGAGGGGGAAAAAGTATATATGAAAAAACAATACAGATGCTGTCAGCACAGCCTGAGAGTGTCAGTTCCCCTGCAGTTCTGGCTTCGTCGATTGCTTTCATTTATGAGCGGAGGGAAATATTTCGCTATTACGAAGCTATTTGGCTGGGTTTGCCAACCCAGCAGCGGAGGGCAGGAGCGGAAGGTTGTGCTTTCCTCCCTCCCTGGCTCAGGTCAGCTGGATGCACCCAGGGACGGTCTGCAGGGGACACTTGTGGCCATGCAGTGAGGGTTCGGGGTGTTTGTGGCCGCACATTGAGGGTTTGGGGTGCTGGCATGTGCTTTAAGGAGAGCGCGCTGCAGTACGGGTGTGCTTACTGTAGGGCACTTTTGAGGTAAGGCATGTACAAAGCTTTCAAAAATTCTAGCAATTAAACTCTCTTACCGTCTCTCTCACGGCAACCAGCCCCAACAGCTCCACCTCCACACTTTGCCGTAGCTACCAGTATCCAGGGCAATTTTGTCTGACCTTTAGTTAAATGTCCTGCTCTACCAGGCAGCTCATTTCTGCTGGTCTGTCTACTTATGCAATCTAATCAAATCCAGAATGGAATATAATCAGCCTCATCTTGTAACAGCAACTTGCACAAATACCCGCCTCGCTGTCTGCCGTCCTGTCTATGCATCGAAGTTCATCTGATTCCCCCGGCTGGGTTTTCAGTTGTTGCCTGCCATTGCTGTGGTGAGATTTGGAAGCAGTTGCTGGTCAGATATCCAAACCCCTAGAGCCTGGGTGGAGTGATAGGATGGAAAGAGAAAAGGTGGCTAGAGGTGGGGAAGCCCACATTGTCTGACCTGTGGGTGCAGCCGAGCATCCTTCTCCACAATGCGCCTGTGGCAGCTGCCCATGGACACACAGACACATGTACACAGACACACCTGGGGCCTTTATTCTCTTGTCCTCTTCTTCCTTTTTTTTTTTTTTCATTTCAGAAAATAAAACAACAACAAAAAGAAAAGCGATCATTTATGAAATTACCGGAAGACAATTTTCTAAAGGAACTTGGTTGCCATGGGTTACCAGATGCTTATCTACCACCGGTGTTATTTTGCTACTGCAGCCATTGCAGGGAGAGGCTACAGAAGGCAAGCGGGGATGGCTGTGAACATCAAAGCACCACCTGCCTGGGTAACCCTTGCTGCCATCCCTGGATGAGCAAGGAGTGTCTTCCCCAGGGGGAGCTGGAAATCAGCTCTTCCAGAGCCTGGAGTTTCCTGTGCCTTTGGGCTTCTGAGTGTGTGAGCAGCTCTGCAGCTGCTGGGGTTTGCAGGGGGCTGGCATTGAATGTAAAGTTGGTCTGAAACTTGTTTTACATTGGGAGTAGGTGGGGACTGAGCTGGGGGAAGAGAAGGCAGGTGCCCGGAGAAAGAATTTTGACATTTTTATTCCGATAGGATTATTCTGAAATGGTCAGGGATTGGCAGGAAGAAAAAAAACACAAAAACAACCAGCTCTACATAGCAATAGTGTTTCTGTGCATGTGCTGCAGTTTGTATTCGTGTGGTGAACACCGGTGAAGAGAGGAGAAACTACACTGAGGAGTTTTCTGGGAAGAGTATTCCTCAGTAGCGCAGGAAGAAAGTGTGCTAAAGAAACCCAGACGGGGCAGAAGGGGAGCATCTGGGGCCTCGTGACAGGCCAGTAGTCGGTGCCCTGATACCCTTCATTTGTGCATCTCCTGATGGTTCCTCACCTGCACAGCCCCACGTCCTCTGGAGATCCTTGATGCCGAGGTGTGACCCTTACCCCCGCTGCCCGCAGTACTTCTTGCGCTGATCCGCCTTACAGAGATA
>NW_009735740.1:32488-78950 GCF_000703405.1 Apaloderma vittatum | reverse complement strand
CCCCTCTTCCCCTCATTCCTTCTTTGCCCCGTGTCTTTGATATTGTGGGTCCCCAGGTTCCTTTCTTCTCTGTGGTCTAGCCTAACCCTGGGAATTTCTGAGCCCCCTCGGTCCTGCAGCCCTCCGTACCCGCTGCAGTTTCAGCCTCTTCGTCAGCACTGGGAGAGCACTTTGCTACTACAATAATGAGAGAAAAAGAAGTTAAAACAATACTTTACATTTCAAATAACTCCTGACACATCCCTTGTCTTTTTCTAACAGAATGACAAGTGACTTTATCTTGAAAGAGAAGGCAGCCTCCTGGAGCTGTCTACATTGTCAGAAAAAATAATTTGTAAATTCTCTGACTACCTCTGTCACTGCTCGACTTTTCCGTCCTTTTTCATTTCTCCCTCCCGCTAAAGTCCCTTTATGTGCTATTTCCCAAAGTGCTGCACTTACTTTGAATGTAAAAGAAAACTCCCTCTCATCTAAAGGTAGGAAGAAATAAAAAAAAAGTCCCTGCCCAGAACGAATTAACACACTGCTATTTCTCTCTCTCTGGTTCCTGCATCTGGATATTGTATAGGATGTGAAATTTAAAAATAACTAGGTCTTTATGACTTGTTAGAATAACAATAAAAAAAGAATGTTAATGAGAGAGAAAGACACACAGAAACCCTGAAACAAGGATTTGTGCAATGCAAGAATAACTAAAATATTTACTAATGCAAGAGAGAACAGAAAGTAATCGAAAAGATTTAAAATAGTTGTGTGGGGGTTTTTTTCATGCCTCTGTTCATTTTCATTACATATTTCAATATTTACCTACCTTTCCAGCAAAAGATTTACCTCAAGTGCGTACAAATTATCTGGCATTTGGTTAAGGACAATATGTCTAATTATGGCTCTAAAGACCTGAAATATTTTTGACTTAAGCTAAAAGTCAAACTCAAAAAAAACCAAAAGGAGGCAAAATTAATAATCCTTTTAAAATTCATTCTCATGAACATTGTTGTACAGAACACCTCAGTGCTAAAGATTAAACCAAGGGAAACATGAGAGCAGGGAAGAAAAAGAAAGAGAAAAACAGAATTTTGACAGTGAACTCTGATTTTATCCCCACTGAAGATGGGCAAACTCTCATTTAATTGTCTGGGTGTGGGTTACATCCATCCCACACCTGTGAGATGTGAGAAGTCCTGGTGGGGAGGAGAGCTGTGGGAAGGCTGCAGCAGTGCAAGACCCTGGGGGTCAGCCTGGGCTGGAGTGGGGGGTCAATGTTGGGGTAACTTCATGCCAGCCCTTGGGCTCCCCATCCCGGAGCCCGCCGCTTGCTGATGGAGCTCTCCTGGCTCGGGCAAACACCCAGTGAGGCTCCTGCTCTTCCAGCCTGGCTGTCAGGATGCCAAACCCTCCACCCCGCGCACCGATAATGAGGTTCAAAGCGTGGTAATAAATAACTGTTTGCTACCGTACCTCCTATTCACTGCGTTTCCTCAACCTGAGTAACTAATGAAACTCAATTGAGCATATTAATTATTTTCCCCCAGGGGTGAGGAGCTGGAGGATAAGTAGCAGCATCTCCAGAGGGTTGCCTGCGCTCCAGCGATGCGTCTGCGGTTTAGAGGGCAGAGTGACCCATCCTCCGGTTGCAGGTGTGCTAATTTCATGAAGAAGGAAGGCACTGCCAAATAAAGAACAGATGGCTCCAGTCACTAGTTATTTATTTCTATAATTAGTTGCAAGCTGTGATCTCAGACCTTAAAGAAATTGTAGATTTCTATGAAATCCCTTCTCGCGCTGGGCAGGGCAGAGGCACCGCTATGGCAGTGGCAACTTGCTGGCTAGGGTGTACCCAGCTGGGGCTCACGCTGCTTTTGGCTCCTTAAAGAGCTGCAGCATTTTAAAAAATGCTTCTAGATGGTGGAGCCCATATGAAGATCAAGGACAGTTTAGTCTTGTTAAATAGGAAAGGATTTAAGTTCGAGTTAAATCCTGCTTTTGTTAACACTTTTTCCTCGTCGTCTTATCCCTCCTCTAGTTATTTCTTTAGCTTCTCCTCTTCTGATCTCACAGTTTGTTGTTGTTTTAAAATTTTTTTCTCTTGTTTGGCTTCCTTTTTTTTTTGTGTTACATCCCGTCAGGGCCACACTCAGGCTCCTTTTAAGCTGGAGTAACATGATCGAGAGCAGCGAGAACTCGCTCTGGCGTCAAGGCAGCAGGAGTCAGACCAGGCACGATTAACCAAGGGTGGGTGCAGGCTATTGCTCTGACAACATGACGTGTGTTATTACAGTCCTCGTTATCTGGCCTCGCAGAACCTGGCTTTGCAAACTCCCAGTCATATCGTTAAACCTATCTGTTCTCAGAGGTAGGATCAACAGAGCAAGGGGGGGATATTTTATTTCCTTCTGGAAGCATCAGGCAGGATAGATATTTGCCAGTCCATCAAGGCATGTCTAGTCTGGGGTTTTTTTTCAAGATGATAACTGCTAAGCTGAAATTGTTAGTAAATGCAGCCCTGCAAGAATCTAGGTAGCTAAATACTTTGCTGGATCTGTTATAAATATGCCAAAACCATCTCACGACAATAGCTTTTAATGACACAGGATAGTCAACAAATAGCAAGAGTAACGGAAAAGACTGGCAAAACGGATTCATCTATGCAAAGCTTGTGCTTTTGACTTAAAAAAGGCATATTCTTTACTTTTGTCTGAATAGCTTCATACGGATAAATAGAAGAATGCATTTTTCAACAGTTTAACAACAATAACAAAACAACTCCAAACCCCAGACAAACCCAGAAACACTCAAACTTAAACCTGAAGAAAATTACCTGCCTCTATGGGAAAGAATCTAATGAAATCCAATCAAATCTCAGCTGGAAGAACACAAAATGGTGGCTCTGGGCATAAATCAGACATGGAATTAATTTTGTGCTTTATTACATGCCTTAAAAATAAAAAGAGGGCACCCTACGCCTGGGAGTGCTGAACAGATTGAAGTGATGTCCACAGACTGCCAGCTCCGATGTTCAGGCAAACAAGGCTGGTTCAGAATCAATATGTATCCTACTGTCAATAAAAATGCCCACGAGAGCACCGGTGAGAGTGAAACCTTTTGTCTTTATCATAGTTCCCAGAGTGGGAAAATGGATACGTGCCGTGGGTAACGCGCAAGGGACCGGGTGACAGGATCTAGGAGGGTGGAGGTGTCTGTGGTGTCCCTGGAGTCACCAAGGGTGATGGAGAAGACAAGAATGGATGGAGATGCCAAAATCTCTGTAAAGACAGAGATGCAGCCTGGTTATAGTTAAAAATTTCACACCAGTTTTCACCAGGAAGAGTTTTGTTTGTGCTTCTTTTGTTCTCAAAGGAAACAGTGATGAGCCCTTCTTTGTACCTGCCCAAAATTGCTCTAAATGTTGGTCGCTGTGATCAATAGGTGGGAAGAGAGTCTCCCTCTAATTCCTGTTTTTGTTGGCTTTTCATTTCTGTCATCACAAGAGGTAGCACAGAGTTGAATTTGGAATTTCTACCCCAGGTTTTCATACTAACTTACAGTGAAAACTTTAATTAAGCATTTATTATGGATGAGCAAACGTAAAAAAAAAAGCTCTGAAGTAAAAAAAAAACAACAACACTTTGGTTTTTTTTTTGCATTGCAATTAGTTCCGATTTTGAAAACAAACAAAAAAACACCAAAAAAATATTTTGATTTACTGAATTTCCCTGAAATTTTCATCAGTTCAGTATTGAACTTTGTCTTTAGTGTTACATTCCTTGCTGGAGTTGTAGAAGCACCAGCTTGCTGCAAAAATCAGGATAATAGAATCCCAAAGAGTGCAGCCAGAAGTATCCTGGAGTCCTGTAATGAGCCAGATACACCATGAATCAAAAGTACAAGAGGAATTCTTCCCCAGAAAGCCTAGCTGTTAAAGGACAATAGGTGTCCAGCATTCAAATTTTTATGAGGCAGTGTTTAGTGTGTCATAAGTAAAATATGTTGAGTATTTTGTGGCATTTTTTTCAAGCAAAACATCTAGAAAATTGAAATATTTGAGCCATGGTTCTATTTCTGTTCAGTCTTATTCTGGCCAAAAGTATATATTGCACGTTGATTTTTAAAACAAAGAAATCAAACATCATCAAATGTAAATTTTTCATTTGAGAAACTGCATTTTCCGTTGTGTATTTCCAATTCATCCCAATGGAAAGTGCCTGAATAACTCAATAACGCATATAGAACTGAAGGTAAAGGAAAAGAAGTGAAGCCTGAATGCTATTTGGCTACAGCCCAGAATTAGGCTAGGGTTATAAAGATGAGCGTGGAGTGATGCAAACCCTCTTAAGTGAGACCTAATGATTCACAAATGACATGAAATGCATAGGTTGAGGCATTTGTATCCTACATTCAGACAGCAAGGGATTTGAAAAGTGTAGGAGAAGAATTATTGGCCTAATAAGAAAAAGGGCCAAAATCAGTTTTGTTTTACTTAGTGTAAATCTGGAGGAACTGTGCAGGAGCTGAGCAAGGATCTCAGCCCCAGAGGTGACCTGGTGTGAAGGTGGTTGAGTGCAGCCCCCACGGTGGTGGTTGAGGTCTCAGAGGTGCGTGGGACGTGGGACGGGGCTTCTTGTGCACAGCGAGATGGACACTGTTGCGTTCCTTCCTGGGAAGGGAGCAGAAAATCAGCACAGAATATGATTTAAAGGTCATATCTCTTGACACCACCATCGACTTTGGGAGTTTTTCTTTGGGCTTTAAGGGATAGACGCGTACATTTGGCTTATAGAATAAAAAGCTATACCATATCCCATTGCAGTGCAGAGGTGTGAGGGGCAGGGACTATAACCATGTACAGGGGAACCAGGGAGACAAACTTTGAGGTTCAAAACAACTTGAACCAGTATAAGGAAAAAGAAAAATAATACTAACAATAACAATGAAGATGTTAAACTATATATAGATATTATACAAGCGCAAAAATATATTCCAAGATACAAGAGAATGTTAGTACAGAACCCATGCTTTCCAGATAACAACGAGGTCCTGAGCAGAAAGGTCTCAGATTGGACTTGGCAGGAGATGGGAGCACCTGAGCCTAGTCTTGATGACAGTCCAGAAAAAAACAGCAACCAGAAACAGAAGCCTTGAAGCAGCTGTGCTGCTCCCACCCTGAAAAGTAGGAGAAGACAGCCTATCTCGATGAATGGTGCTCCTCTGCAGCAGGAAAACAGGAGGCAAAACCACCAGCGGCACAGAGAGAGCTGACAAACAGTCAACAGCAACTCTCCCAGCCCAGCAGGCACTAAAGAGCCTCTTCTTAGGGACCCTTTTATACTGAGCACCATGGGAAGCAACGCTATGATTTGTCCGTTGTGTCACCTCACCCATCCTCTCCTCTCCATGGGCACAGCTGACCCTCCTCCTGATTGCCCCCTGTGCCAGGAGCCCCAGAGAACTTTTATCCTGGGGCTCTTGAATCAGGACACAGAGGCATGTTTTTCTCTCTCTTTCTCTCCTGTTACTGAACTCTCCACGTTTTTGTTTTTTTTTTTGAAATTAATTTTCTGAGACAAGGAGAAGATGCTACCTTAACTTTGTCCTTGTGAATGGCAGATCTTTGCTTGAATTCCTTGTGAATGGCAGATCTCCTTGACCAGCCCTGAAGGTGGTGAGAAGGACCCTGCTCTGAAGTGGCTAGTCCTGTGCCACAGAGGGAGAATCTGCCCTTATGGACTGAAATCCAAAGCACCGAGCAAATGTGTCACCAATATAATATAACTGCCATGAAGCCAGAGCTCTCTAAATTCCTTCAGGCAAGACTTGGAGATATGACATCAGCCTTGCCACCTGCTTGAGACAAAGCAGGTGGAGGTAAGACCAAGGTCATCATTTATCTTGCCAAGGAAACTAAGCTGAGCTACACAAACATCTTGCCCTGCTCTGTCCTTCTGCCAGCCTCTGATAGGCAAATCTACCTGCACTAAACCCAGTGTGTCAGTGGCTGGAAGAACACTGTTATCTTCTTGTCAGGAGATAAGATGACAACCACAAATACCTTGGCCTGAAAGACTCCTCTGCTATCACCAGGGGTGAACATCAACATACTTCACAAATAATTTAATTTAGGTGGATAACAGAGGACTTGAATGCAGGAGGTAGAACTCAGAGCACTGCTCAGCTATGAACAGGACAGAAATTTCTTGCCTGAATGCAGCACTGGTACAGCCCAAACATCCCAACTTCTTGTCTCGACTAGCACATCTGATGTAACTGAGTCAGGGCGTGAATAGGTCAGCAGGCAGGTTCCTATGCAACAGATGCATAATCATTAATGAGGTATTGGTATTTAAAGTCCCCAAATCTTCCTCTAGCATGCAAAATAATCCCTCCTGCCACGGATGGCTTGTTTCACCAGGTAATCCACTCATCCTCTGCTATAATCACAGCAGGTATAACTTCCGCGGGGACTTTTCAGTGTCAACATGTCTTGGACTGTGATGACTTTGAGACAGAGAATTATCTTTTTTCAGTGTTTGTGCATCTCCAGGTAAGTTGGAGGGATGCTTTTAGAAATGCCACGTAACAAGTAACTGCAGTCAGGCACTCCTCCATTCTTCTCTCTCCCTGGAGTATTCCATGTCCTTGTGCTTCTCCCAGACACATTTAAAAGAACAATTTTTCTTGTGACAAGTAAGGCAAGAAGTGCGAGTTTGTGTCTGACAGGTTCAGGGAGAAGCTCGCAATGAGGCAATTAGACAAGGAAAGTGCTGATTAGAAGCATCAGGACCCATAGGAAGGAAAGAAACAAATTTTAAGTAGCAGGAAGGAAAGTGTGTGTGTGTGAAGATGAAACTAAGCATTTGATAAAGCAGCAGGTTGTAATAAAAAGTTTGTGACTGACTAGGTCTGATACGAGGCTCTAGGGTTGCTCACACCTTCTCTGGTTACCTCCGGAGGCAGGAGGCTGCCCTCGATGGGCTCCTCTGTCTTAACAGCTTCTCGTTCCTACGCTGGGGTTGCCAGTCACCAGCTCCTTGGAGAGCTCCCCTCTGCAGACCAGACCAGACATATTTCTGCAGACCTGTCCATCCCTCCCTCTGGCAGGAGTCGTGCGACGGCTTCGCTTGCCGGGTGCCCCGTGGTCTGAGCCAGCCAAGGATGTCCAGTTTTCTCATAGTGGAGCTGCTCTTTGGGGGATTGTTGGAAAGTCAAGGAAGAAAGACACTTTATGCAAATCCCCCCTTGTCTATTTGACTGCCTTGGGTTGGGCAAAAGGAAACCTGTGGCCCCTCCTGTCACTCTGGCCATCAGCTTCGCTGCAAGAGGTCATCAAAGAGCAGAGAGGAGCCAGCGAGAAAAGGCAGACCGCTGGGGTGTGCAGACAGCCCTGCTCCAGACATGCTAATTTCAAGGAGGGTTTTTTAAAAGTGTTCTTGCACACCCTGTAAATCGCCCTGAGCTGAGGAGGCAGTGAGGGAGAGAAGGAAGTAACACAACCTAAACCTTTGCTGAATCGCTCCTTTTAAAATATATATAAAATATTCCCACTTTCAGCTTTCTGTTAATTATATGCACCATCAAATACCTGTAACATAAGCAAACCTGGTGCAACCATTCTGGAAGACATACAAAAGACTGCAGACCACCCAGATCAGATATACATATAGCTGGATCTGCCTCACAGAGTGCTGACAACAAGCAGTAAAATATTAACGCCAACACAGTAACAATATTATGAAATGCATTCATCTCCAGGAGTGTCACTGCGCTGGAGAGCTTGGCTGTAGCAGACTTCAGCAAAGGCTGCAGGGGTTCACTGATCTCCATGTCAGAGAGGTGGTATCAGTGACCAGTGATGGGGCATTAGGCAAAAAGCACTGGCTCCTTTTGCTATGAAATCTTCTCAGCCTTTGCTAACTACTTAAAAAAGTTGAAGGCACACGAACCTGGAAGCTCACGGTTAGGAGGGAATTGGGTGCTTACGGCAACGCTCAGGCAGCACATAGCAACACGCGACGGCTGTTAAAGGACGTGAAGTGAGAAAGTGCTGTGCCTCTTATGGAATTTAGGTGAACGGACTGTAATTACCCAAATATTTATGGGTTCTCTTTATTGTATGAGTCACTGAGGGCTTGTGAGGGGGCAGACAATTTCCATTTTGTTTAGGGCAGAAATATCCCCGGAGACCAGGCTGATCTATGGAGCTGCCATATCAAACCCTCCTAGGAAAGGAAAAAAAAAGAGATAATGCATTTATTAGTCAGCTCACATTGGACTGCTCTGTGTAGAAAAGGAAAGAACTCAACTGAAAAATGCTTTTAAAACCACAATTCCATAAGCATCTGTCTCATTTCAAGTACGACTGGGGCCTTTCTGTCTCCTGAAAGGGAAGGAGAGGGTGAATTCAAATGATCTGTAGCTCTGGAGTGCTGAAGGGGAAAAAAAGTCATTTCCAAATAGCACAGCATCCCTGCAGAAAGTGACCAGGAAGAGATAACCTCCTCCAGTGCTCTTCCTCGATGCCTAAGTCCTTCCCTGGATGACTTGCTCTGCCATCCCTCTGCTCTCCCTGAGGCTGAGATCAAAACTCTAAGAAGTAACTGGGAAAAAAAAAATTCATTCTTGGACATCAAGACAGATGGAGAAAGAGGGGAAAAGGAGAAGGTGGGTAAGTGACCTTAGTTGCCTTCAATCTCCTGCTTGTTGCGTTTTAGCTACCAGTTGCATTCCCCATAACTGCCACAGTTGCTGCAGGACTCCCTGACCCACACAGCAGGTTTGGGGAGCAGTGGTGGATCCCAGCATTGACGAAACGTGAATGAGGGGGGACACGGGAAATGGAAATGCTCCTTCCCACCCGGCTTCCTGCAGCCCCTGGCACGGCGGGCGCTGGGTGCGAGGTGCAGCCCTCCTGCACGCACCGGGGCTGTGTCTACTCCGGACCTCACAGCTCCTGTGTCTGTAAATCTGCCAAAAGAAAGGGAATGAGGGAAAAGAGGAGCCACAGAGAAGGCAGGGACAGAAACTGCACTGACAATTCCTCTTTGTCCTTTGGACCACCATAGTGCCCAAGAGGCTTTGACTGGCATGGGGCTCTCCCAGCAGCACACTGAGAGGAACAGTCCCTCCTCTGTTCTGCTGGCAATGATGGTAGAGAAGGGCAGTCCCATCTCAGGGAAAAGCTCTCAGTGCATTGCTGAGGTTGTTGTTAAGTGAGTTTGGCTGGAGAGCAGGCATCAGTACAGGCTCATTCGCCTGCCCAGGAGCAACCCTGGGATATGGCACATGGGTCTGGCATTGTTGAATCTAAGGATCAACATGAGAGGGAAATGGAGAATAAAGAGCAGTAAATGAGCTGGATTAGAGGAGCTGTTTTACATAGCCCTTCATTTAATCCTTTGCTTTCCTTTCATTGTTTAATTGGTTTAGCTCTTGTATTTTTAATGCTGCAGGCAGAGAGTGCCAACCTCCCCTTTCCTTTCCTTTCCTTTCCTTTCCTTTCCTTTCCTTTCCTTTCCTTTCCTTTCCTTTCCTTTCCTTTCCTTTCCTTTCCTTTCCTTTCCTTTCCTTTCCTCTCACTGTGTAATCCCATTTCTCTTTCTCTCTCCATTTCTGTCCCTTTCCCTTGTTCTCATTCTCTCCTCAGCTTCTTTCTCTCTCTCTTCAGGGCCCATATTACTCAAGCAGCTTTTGTTAGCGCTGTCAGCTGCGTCAGTGTGTAAGTGAAATTGTACTGTAAGTGAAGTTAAAAGTATTTCTATGGTGGGATATTTAATCATTTGAATCCTTGATAGGAGCAGCTCTTTTTATTTTCACTAGCTATAAATCCAGGCTCTATCTAATCTCTGATCACGACGAGGAGAGAATTAACCAACTGAGTGTGTGACTAGAAAGGAGAAGGCTGGAGAGAAGGGACCACTTTATCTGAGTGTGGAGTGGAGCAGCATAGGAATAAGGCAAGGAGCCGTTCCCAGCTCCCTGCCATTCTTCTCATTGACTTTCCCTGACTCTACCTTTGCTCCCCCTCCCCAGGCACTCCAGCAGATTGAAAATGCCATTTTCCATTTGCAGCTCTTTCTTTCCCCCTTCAGCGATTAACACAGCCCGTGATGGTGGGGAGAGGATGCATTTCAGACCGCAGAGCCCCAAATCTTAGTCCCTCTCCAGCTTGTGCTGGGCTGGATCGGACTGACTCCAGGTGTGAGTGGAAGCTGTGGGCTAAGCCCTAAGGCAAGGGGACCCACACCACGTTTGGGATCTCGAGGTGACCTTTCCTCTGGTCTGCTACCAGGAGCAGTCTACACAAATGGAGCCAGTAATTATTCCTCTTCTTCTCTTCTGGGTCTATTGAGAGCAGGTAAGAGCCTCACACATGTCATGTCTCCAAAGCACAGTGCCAAGTGCCTTTCTTCAGACTCCTCTGTGCAGTGGAGCCACTCATCCTACTGCTATAATTTACGTCTTTTTTGTAAAATGCTGGAAGAAGATATCAGAGCCTTATCGAGCATCTTTCCTTCTTTAGCCTCTTGTTTCACCTCCAGACATATGGGCTGTAGACAACCCTACAGCCTATTCCCTTACCTCTAATTCTGTTGGTTGCACACAGCACATCTCCATCAGCTAAGAAGCATAGCAAAGAGCCACTTGGAAATGTTCTGACTGATTTGGGATGCTCATATTTTTCCTCTCAGAATATGCTGATGTGGTGAAAGTGAAGCATTCTGCTGAGATGTGTTAATTGCAATGAAGACCCTGACAGATCACAGTCATCTCTGGAAACTTTCCTGCTGGGTTACAGGAATACAGGTTGTGAAGAAAATGGGCAGGTCCACAAGTATGGGGATCTGCTTGGAAGGTGTGAAGCTCAGTGGCAGGATTGCACAGAGATCTGGCGGAACAACAAGTATTTCTTTCTACCTAGAGCTGAGGTCACACCACCAAGGGAAGGTCGCAGCCAGTGGGGTAGATCGAGGCAGGCATGGAACAGTGGGGAAAGAGGTGGGAAGCCTGTGTTCATGGTCCATACATTGCCTAAGTCTTGCCAACATTTTAAGCTCTTCTTAAGCCCCACACTCCCAGAGTTCTCTGCAGAGAGCTGCAGTCTGATTACACAGAGCATATTGGCATCAGTATTTACCTTGAACATTTATCTGAAGGACGAAAAGGGCTACAAACACTCAATGTTTTGGATGCAGTTCCTTGTAAGAAACAGCCAGGCTACCCTTTCTCCTCTCCCCTCCCAATTCCAAGTCACCAGCGCTCCTCTTTTATTCCTCTGCCCTGCTTGTTTACAAAGTCATCACAGGAAAAAAGACTCACCAAAGAAATACAGCAACTCCAACGACTTGAGGGTTAGGTTCCCCCACTCCTCACTTTCCAGAGGTGCTGGGAGCATGCATGCTGCTGGGCAGTACTCTGCAAAAGTGGACCATCAGTCACTGTCACCAAACAGTGGGGGAGAAAGCAAGGGGGATGCGGAGTTTGCACAGAGTACTCATTGCACAGTGAGATTCACCCAGCTGTTCTGCTCCCAGTGTAAATACGGACAGCCCCATTCATCACTGGCCTTACTTCCTCAGCACACGTCCAGGGGAGAGGGATGATTTAGTGCCTGCTGCTGGAACAAGCACTACGTTTCTCTAAACCAGCAACATTTAAAAATTTGGGAATGTTTTGCATGCATGGTTTGTGATTTTGGGGAGAATGGAGGAAACAGCGTCAGAAGCTGTGAGCTGCAGAAGCGAGGCCTTGAGTCTTTAGCCTTCTCTGTTTTGCTCCTCTCACATCCTCCATTCACAGGATCTGCTGCTTGTTGTCTCCCCAGAGAACGAATCTGCTCTCCTTTGGGGGACGCAGCCTCCCGTCCGTGCCCTGCAACTGCAGACAGCAGACAGAGGGAATGCAGAAGGGGCAGCCCTCACCTTTCCCTCCAGCAGCTCAGATTCGCTCCCGCCGTACCTGGTCAAGTGTGCCGTGGCTCACCGATGCCTGCCTTTCACTTCTGTCCATCTTGCAGGCACGCTTCCACCCTGCGTGTGTGGTTTGCTCAGTCTGTGCTAATTACGCCCTTGACATATGCGGCAGAACTGCTTGTGTCTATAACAGCACGGAGGTGAAGGAGGTTAATTAACTCGGAGGAAGGAAGCTGAGTGTCCCTACATAACACCCCCTTCCATATGCATTAGTTTTGAAGCCTGAAGACACTGTTTAACCAAACACAGCCCACGACTTACTAACTTTCTTGTTTCCTGCCTTTCTTCCCTGTAGTACTAATGCTGCCTAGGCTGGATGGCACTGAAGCTAGCAAGAAGCCTCACAGAAACAATGGCCTCTCCAGAGAAGACAACGTCTCGTTTACAAGGTGATCAGCCTTTTCATACAAAGTGCAGGCAGGATGCTCCGGTGAAGAAAAGCTCCACGCTTTGCTGGCTTTTCTGTCTGAGAGTCATCCTCACTGCAGCCACCACGATGGGTTTTGCTGTGTAAGATGCCCGTCTCTTGCCCTCAGCCTGCTGGGTTCCTCCTCTCCAGTGCTCCCAGATTCTGTCAGCAAACTCTAGTGCTGTCCTCTGCTTGCATGAGGTGCAGATGCAGACCTCCCAAATTTGCCTTTGCCTGCCGCTGGTTTCCAGTGGCATCGCTTAAGGGATTCCTACAGTCAAATGGGACCTGATAGGATACCAAAAACCTCAGCTAAGGGGCATCATTTCTGCCCCGTAGTGTGATCACATGCACAAATGTAAGAGGAATGTGCCTGGCCCAAGCCACAAGTGTTTCTTGGAGACTAAATCAGAGAGGCAGTATGGCCCAGCAGAGAGTGGCAGCTGCTGGGCAATCAGGTCCCTGACTTCTGCTTGCTGTTAACACACAACCTTGAAAGACTCACTGTCCTTCTTCCTCCTCAACCCTCTCCACAGCCACACCTCCCCCAGCACACTTTATCTATTACAGTTGTAAATCCTTTGCAGCAAGCCTGCTGTCTCTCTGTTTGCACAGCACCTCGTGCCGTGGGTCTTACAGGTGCTGCTGGAATATAAACAGCAACATGGCTTCGATTATAAACCCTGCCAGGAGATGGACAGCCCAAGCCTCCAAGTCTGTGTCTCAATCAAGAGGCTCCACAGGGGCCGCCTTCTCGGTGCAGCCCCATTTTAGTGTCTATTGGGCAACTGGTAAGAGAGGCTCGTTATGCTCTTTTCTTCTCACTCTCAGTAATTACAGGTCTCCCAGGAAAACCAGCCTTAGAGTGGAAATTTTATAAAGGTTTTAGAAGATTTTATTAGAAAGGATTTGGTTCCTGTGCAATTATTAGTTTAACAAGACACTTTGCTCACCTTCTGCACTAGAACTATTATTGATCACACTGCCGAAGGAAGACCCAGCAAAAATTATAGAGAATTGCACACTCTCTCTAATATTTATATATAGTAGGTATGCTGGCATGTATTTATAGGTAGCCACTGAAGAGGTCCTGAATGTGTGCACAGATGTGTCTGTAGCTCTATATATGCATACATGCACACAACCTCTGGGTGGAAAAAGCTAGTATTGATTATAAAGGTGTGTCTCTTCTGTCAGAGTATATTCATCTCATCCACTGACCGCAATTGAGTGATGTGGTCGGAAAGTTTGGGGATTAAGTGTACCTGCAGACACAAGACAGGCCTTGCTTCAAACAACAGCTAATAGCTGCTTTATGTCCTGCTTGCAGTTTTGGCCATCTCTGCCCCAGAAAGGCTAAGTGACACAGTTTGGGGGTAGGTCTGGAGTCCTACAAATGGAAAGGTTCAAGCTTGTGGCCAGAGGCTGAGTTATTAGCCCAGAAGCAGGGAGAGCAGAGCTGTAGAGATTTAAAGGGTGATGTACTTGAAATCTTCCAGTGACAAGTGGAAAATTTACAGAAATTATTTATTTTCATGTGCAGATGTCGCTGCTGCTCATAATCTGGAATTTCATCAGAACAGATTCTGGAACAAGAGTTTGGTTGAAGCTACCAGGATCTTGAAAATTACTTTAAACATCTGACCCTTTTCTAAAGCCCTCCTTCCTCTAGATGTAAAGCCCTGCTCCGATTTCCCGACCAGAGCTATTCCTTTTGTACGTTTTCCCAACCCAGTAAGTGCCTGGTACTCCCAGCACCCTATCTTTCCCCTCTGGATGGCAGCCTGGTACAAGCAGCCCATCTCAAAGGCTCTGACTCATGGCTGCACCGAGCACCCGCATGGTAAAGGCAGGAGGGGAAAAAAGCAGTTTAGGAAAGAAAATACACAAATCTCAGCTGCTTCCTGATGCCAAACCAGGTCTATATGCAAAACAGCAGGGCTGGTCCAGACAGACTATGCAAGTACTGTTCTCCTTCTCATATGAAAACTGGAGTAACGCGAAGATGGAAAGGGGAAAGATGATGTTAACCACACCATCTACCAAACCTGTGCTGTTTCCTTGCCTACCACTGGGATATGCTGGTACAGACTGGGGAAGGGCAGGCTGCAGCCCCCCTCTTCTCCCCCAGCTAACCTCCCTTTCCACATACTCCCAGAAGTTACCCCACTCCCAGCTCAGGAGGCACAGGCAAGTTTAATTTTGCACCTCCTCAGCCTTGCTGCAGTCCAAAGACTGGGCTAAAGAATACGAAACACAGAGCGATTTCAGCAAATATCGAGCAAAACGCAACGGAGAACAAGCTGAGGTCGCTGATGCCCTGGTACACTGACAAACTTCAGATCACTTCACTTAAAGGCTTTCTGCCTTTCACTCGAATACTTGCTGCTACAATTGCGTGAGTCCAGAGGCTTCCATGTGCCAGGATCGCAAACCTGGATCCCTTGGACTGTGCCCGCTGTGCTGGATCAGAGGCAGTTCCTGTCTCTCATTAAGCTTGGAGGCTTCACAGGGTGCATGTAACTCACTTCGTCCATGGGGAACCCATCATACCCCAATAACCACAATGTCCTCTGATGGGGAACAGTTTCGGTTTCAACCAATTGCAGATGAGCTGAGAGGAAAGCTTTGCTCCTTCACATTTTCCCCAATATAAGATTTCCCCTGGGTCTCAGTTTTGCTCTGCAGCAGGGTAGTCATGATGTGTAGGCACCCTTCCTCTGTTCTTCAGCATTGGGGGAGGCCTTTCAAACTCGTGACATTGTTGGGCTGAAAACTGCAGCTGAACTTGGTTGCACAGACCCCACAACACAGCAAATCCATTTCCATCCTTTGCATGGCAGTATATTTTTTTTTTCCTCTTCTTATCCAGGTTTCCTTCCCTGCCTGTCCTCACACACCTCTCCTGCAGCAAATGACTCACTCTGTTTACAGAGCAGGAAAGCTAATAGAAACCAGGCAGAATTTGAGCCTCTCTGGGACTGCTTTACACACTGACAAAATCATTCTTTCCTCCCCACATTAAATATTCATGACACTCAGACTTTTAGATACAAAGGTACATTTTGTTTCTAAATGTGTTGATCTAGAATAAGCTTCTCAGCACCGGAGTTTTCTTTTCCACCCACTTTCAGAAGGGAAAAAAAAAAAAAAAGGGAAAAAAAAAAAGAGAAGAGAGGTGTGTGCCCCAGAAGAAATGCAGTCTGACTTCATTTCGATCATGTCTCTTTTGGGGGTTGTTTTGATCTGGGAGCAATTTTGCCGTGATATTTATGGCCTGAACTGCTATTTGTACAATGTTGGGCTTTTGTGTACACGTGAGTGTGTGTCCCTTGTACAAATAACACATCAACATCTCCATGCTTCCCAGCCTGTAGCTAAGCCCATAAAACAAGATGCTTTAACAAAACCCCCATATATTACTGCCAGCCTGAATATTTGTAATTTTGAGACAATATTTACATAGACCGTCAAGGCTAAGCTCCTGGGCCCACTGACACATCACAGGCAGCTGAAAGCCCAATGCATGTGCTGCAGTTTAGTACTAGGCAGGGAAAGGAGGAAAAAAAGCCAAAAATACGAGCAAGATAAAAAAAAAAAAACAACCAAACAAAACAGGCTTGTGTATTAACAGAAGAATAAAGCAAATAGCAGAAAAAAATCAGGTGGAAAATTGTATTGTACAAAGCAATGCTGGGAGAGAACTGGATTTGGACAGGAGCTTCCAGAGAGGTGTTTGGAAGTGTGGTGTCACCTGTGCCCACCTCACCACCCTTTTATTGCAAGCTAAAAGCTACATTTTTCTAGGACCGCAACTCCAGACCTGAGATATGAGCAATTCTTCCCTCATGAAACATCAATAAAAGTAAAATAAAAAAAAAAATTTGTTTTCTGCTAAGATTTTTTTTTTTGTTGCGTTTATTCTTGTTGTTTAAAAGCTCACCAGTGTTACAAGTTCACGTTGTTTCATTCCCTGGAATTGATCTGCGCATACACACTGGACAAACTGAGATATTGCAAAAACCTGGAGAGAAAAAAAGTCCACACTTTCTTTTTAAAGAAAGCTGTGTGGCAATACAGCTGAGGCATAGGAAAGTTGGCTGTATCTCCTGTCTGTTCTCCTCTCACCCATCCCCAAGCAGAGGAGTCGGTTCCCACGCCAGGGAGGGCAGCCACTGCTGTGGTGGTGCCAGGGGGCTGGGGGGGTCATAGCTCAGGACTCATAGATCCAGCTTCCCCTCTAGCTCACAGACAGCAAGATGCTTGCATGATCACCGAGAAGCCTCCTGAGATCTTAAAATAAACCACCACTGATTGTTGCTTCCCTTGTTCAGCAGCTGACCAGAGAGACATTCGTGCAGTGAGTTGGACCAGAGGGTTCCTCCTCAGCCACCCGGAGCTGTGCCATGGTCTCCTAAATTGCAGCTCACTGCTAAGTGTCCCTTACCATATCAAGGGGTTTAGCTTTTCTGCTGACATCTGCTTTCTTCTGTGCCATTTATAGCTTTTGTGGCATTATTCCAGTGGCATCTACCACACTGAGTGTTCACGCAGCGTTTGAAGCCAGGAACCTGGCTTTAGGGTCTGGAAACAGAAATGAGGGATGTCAGCCTGAACACCTTCCGGCCTAACTAGGAGCTGGGGCTGAGCAAAAACGTTCAAATAGAAATAATGTGGTGGCAGTAGAATCTCAAATTATCTGCTGCCCACTGGGAAAGATCCACCAAACTGCAGTGCCAGACCAACTGGGTATGAAAGGTCATCATGATCCACACCACAGAAACCACAATCAAATTAGCACTAATTGGAAATTGCAGCTGAGAGACCAAAGACTGAATGGTCCATGAAGACTGAACTCTGCATTCTCCTCAGGGTTCTCAAATCAGTACTAAAATCACTTGCATTGAAGAGAGAATAACTACTGTCTCCACGTTTTTACATATTTTAAAATCTGTGATTCAGTCACATCACGCTTGCAGGAGCGGCGTTTCACCAGCATTGTGCATTTGCAGTGTGGTGGAAAGCTCCAGTCTGAAGTCTTATTGAAGTAGATGGTGCACAAAGTCATGATTCCTTTCAAAATAAGCTCACAACCAACATATTCTGCCAATCGTATTGCACATTAGCAATAGGCTTTTTATGGTTTCCATCAAATGTGGTTTAAAGCAAAATGTCCCCATTGTGCAAGGCTACAAAAAGCGTTCCCCAGCTTCCAGTACACATCTGACCTCCTCTTCACAGTCCCCAAGCTTATAAAAGGAGGGTACGACCCCTATTGAAAAGACCATTCCAGAGACAAAAAACTTGTGAGGACAGAGCTGTTTGATTTAACCTAACTCCCTGCTCAATATAGTCTACATCATTTTACTGGGTTATTTATTGGCAATAAACCATTACCTAGTGTTTGAGCTGTACCTTTCATGAGGTTTAGAGTCTTGGTGTAATTTCCACCTACACACACCTTTGCTGTAAGCCTTATTGAGGTTTTTTTTCCAGTGGACTGCCATTACTGGCAATAAAGTGGCTTAGTTTTACTTCAACTTTCTCTAGTTTTTTCTCCTAATTATTCTTGATATACCTCTGTCTGAAACAACAAGGAGGTTGGCCATTTACCAGTCTGGATTTGCTCCCTATAACTATGCTGACATACCAAAATCTACAATTTCACTTTCTTCACTTTTCAGATCTGCCCTGTAGGAGACTATATCCTCTCTAACACGCACAGCTTCCATGGCCCTCATCCCAGACTATTTTGACAACCTTTTCCCTAATGCTAACACATCTCAAACCTCAGGAGAGGTTTCCAGACAATTTTCCTTTCTATCCTGCTCTGATAAAAGGTCGGTTCTGCAATAACACCACACTCATGCTTCCTCTGAATACTCTGCTTATATTCTCATGTCCTGGGAACTGCCTTTATATACTAATGTCAGAGCTGCTAAGCTGTGAGTTACCCCCATGAATGTCATTCATGGGTCCTTTTCCAGAGGGAAAAGCAGTAGATCTATTCTAACTCACAGAGATAACAATGAAACTGGCTTCTGGATGAGGAAGGTTTCACCGTAAGAGGGAGCAGAGACAAAATGAACTCATTATTGCTTTCACCCAGTGCCAGGTATTAAAAGGATCTAACTGTTTTAGTGCAATTGGCCTTTTTCGTTATGTATACAGGCTTCATGATGGACGAGTCGTTAAAAAATAAATACAGAAGTAATGATGGTAGCAATCACAGAAAGCAATTTTCAGATATAATAAACAGTCTCCTGGATGTGTACAGCCTGTGCTACGCTATTGATTTCTTCTTTTCTTTATTGTACTTCACCCCTCTCAGTTCACCGAAGCCCCAACCCTAGTGCTGCCTAGCCTGCCAGCCAACAGCTCTGACGAGCAGCCATGAATTATTAACATGCAGGAGCCTTTTAATTGGATGAGCCACATTTAATAATTCATTGAAGGTGCTTGCCGAGAGCAGGAAGGAAGGAAAGCTGGAGAGATGCTGTTGCTGAGTATTGGTCCCATGGCATGGGATCAAGTGGGAACCTGAGATGTTCTACCTGGAACCAAATTTTAAGGCTGGACTGGCCACTAATCTTCAACAGATGCTCTCTGTGATCCCTCCACCACCCTCCCAGAGAAGGATAACAGGGGAACCAGAGAGAAAGGCTTTGAGGTTGAAGAAAACTTGAACCAGTATAAATAAAAATAATACTAACAGTAACAATGAAGATGTTAAGCTATATGCAGATATTATACAAGTAAACGAATATATTCAAAGATACAACAGAATATGTTAATATGGAACCCACATCCTCTGGATGACAATTAGATCCCAGGAAGAAAAGTTCCAGACTGGACTCAGCAGCAGACAGGAGTACCTGAGCCCAGAGCCCCAGTGTTAGCCAAAAAAGAAAAAAACACCAAACCACCAACAAAAAGACAACAACACTTCCCCCCCAAAAAACCAATCCCAAAGCTCAGAAAAGGAGCTATGTTACTCCTACCTAGTGGGTTAATACCTACCTGTCCTGACAAACAGCACTTCTCTGCAGTGTGGAAATAAGAGGCAGGAACATCAGCAGCCCAGGGAGAGAGGAAGCTCAGCCAGCAGCAATCCTGCTAGCACAGCAGCACTAAAGACCCTAGGATGCTCTTAGGGGCCCTTTTATACCAAGCACCACGGGAGGGAACGCTGTGATTGGCCCATCTGGGTCTCTTGACCCATCCTCTCCTCCCCATGGGCACAGATGCCCACACTCCCCCAACATGATTGCTCCCTGCACCGGGAGCCCCAGGGAACTTTTATCCTGGGGCTCTCAAACCAGGGCACCAGGAGAATGAGAGAAGGGTTTTGGAAGTGTGACCCAGTATTTGCAGGCAGTGTTCTCTGCACCTCAAATATACGGCACCACGTGCAGAGTTTGCAACTTGAGGAGCCCAGGGTAGGGTACAGAGCTCAGCCATGAGCCTGTCTCTCCCTTGTGTCCCCAGAGCGCTTTGAACCATTCCCAGCATCCCATCCCAGCTGTGTTATCCCTCACCGTGAACGATCCAGAAGCAGAGTGGGGTGGGCATGTGGGAGCAAAGCCATTGTGCTCATACCACCAGACTCCGCTTTCAGGGCTCCAACAACAAATTAATACTATTCGGCCGTGCACAGTCTTGCTGGCTTCCAGCTGTCAGGCAAGTCCACAGACCAGTAATGTTAATTAATATTTACATTCCAGTTGTGCCTGGAGGGCTCAATTCAGGTCTCTATTGTGTGACGCATCCTACAAACATATTGAGGATCAGGTACCCTCTTGTGCTACTGAGTCCACAGTCATATACAGAGACACGTTCCTCTGCCTAGAAATAGCCTTTTTCTTTTCCTTTTCATAACTTGTATTTTTTATGGCTTCAGTAAAGAAACCTGGATGGCTATTAAAAAAAAATAAGAAAAGGAAATAGGAAAAACAAAGCAAGATTTAGTGTTTGTAGAAGTAGTAGGAACGGCAATTTCATACCAATTTCTTTGCTGTGCCCCTAACGTGTGGATAAAAGAGGCGTAACAGTCCAGGTGTACTGGTGTACAAAGACCACTAATGTATCTGAGATGTGGACAAGTCACTGCGTCATTTAGCCTCACATTTAGTGTTCCAGAAACACATCCCATGCCTTCATGATTTCAGTATGTCAAAAGACTGGAAAACCTGCTGCATCCATTGCAGAGAATGAGACTCTGCTGTCTGGGACTCATTAACTGGCTGTGCACAGCTGAATAGGGAGACAGGATTTTTGGGAAAGCACACACAGGAATTTGTCCCAGTTTTCCCACGTCGATGAAGTTGTGGGGATAACGAACATCAGCAGTGATCGTTCCACTTCTGCACCAGCTCTGCTCAGTGCCTTGATCCTCTCTGAAAGGCAAAAGCCAGTTTGTGCTGTCAACCCTCTCTGGGGACTTCTTTCCTCAGCCTTCGCCACACCGCCATTGCTGTGTCCCATCGGTGCATCCTCCCCATACTCTCTTGTGCCTTTAATTAACCTATATTGTACCTTCAAGCACAGGCTTGAAGCCAGAGTAATAAGTAATTTGTGTAGTCTTGGGAGTAAAGAGATGCTCTAAATCTCAAACCTCCTTCTACTCCTGCCTTCCTCTGTGAGACAGAGGTACGCGTGGCAGCATCTGTATTCTGACTCATCTACTCCAGCAGCAAGCTGGGAACAGCCTTTCACCTCTCCCACCTGCTACCAGGACATAACAACGATTTGATTCACTGAAGGGCTCATTCTTCAATGAAGAATACTGGAAAGTTCATGCGTCTACTAAGAGCCTTAAAGATAAACAGGGATTGAAACCTTTTTCTGAACTAAAATGTAAACAGATGCATGGCTGTAAGGATCAGGCCTGGCAGAGAGGTCCAAGGGACGTTAATTCTTATCTGTCCCAAATGGTCTAAGTAATAATACAGCTTTGATTTTATAAGCTACTGCCAAAGGTAGGCCAGGCTATATTACATGAATGCAAGACATGAGAAACACCTTGCTTTTGCATTGCCTCTGATTTCCCTATTCCTTCAAGTATCACTGCATCAAGAGACATTCTTATTTTAATTTTTTGAATTACTGACCATACAGATGAACAGTTTAGTCAGAAATGATCCATGATCTTTAGAGTTTCCCAGTCTGATGATTTTTTGAGTATTTAATCCCACAAACTCTGCCATGTGAAAACATGCCTGACTGGAACGAGAGGCTCAGAATAAGGAATTTGAGACTGATTTCTTTTTTATTGAAGGAACTCAATCTCCTTGTGTCTCAGTTTCCTCAGTTGTTCAAGTGCCGCAGGAAAGTCAGCTCCTGTCTTCACAGTGGGGGTTTGAGTGTTAATGAAGAGGTTCCACGCACTGCAAATGAGAACCACTATACGGCCACTCGGAGCATTAATGTTATTATAGGAGGACTGTGGGGACCCATTCAGAATGGAGTATCATCTTTAAGAGAGAGATGTGGAGTCTCTTTGTTCCTGCAGGTTAACAGCTGACCTTTTAACGCTACGCCTGCACAGTTTGATACGGCGCAAATGCGTTGACCATTTAATGTGGTAAACACAGAGAGAGTTTGGTAGAAAATGATGTTCTTTTAGCTGTGACCCAATGATTATTCCCCCTGTTTGAGTAACTCCTTTTCCTCTTTGCAGTAAGCAGGCTCAGGCTATGCAAGGCTGGGTTAAGGATTCCCCTGAGCTAAAAGTGTGGCCACACAAACCCTCTTTCCAGTGTAAAAGCTAATTAAAAAATTCTTGCCTCTGGCTGCCCTTGTGTTGCAGCTCTTCACCTCCTCACCTGTGCATCTATCTGGAGCTTATGCTGCAAACCACATCACAGAAACGATTCCTGTTTAAAAACCACCAAACACCTGCCACTCATATCCTACTTGATCATTTCAAGAAAGGTACCCTCTTAAAAAGGACTATGCCAACTCACAGCATGGAGCTAAACATCACCACGCTGCTCGCCTCTTGTTCTGCTCCTGGTAGGGGAATTTACTCAAGTAAAGCAGATTGTCATGATGTGTTTGTGTGCAGAAAAGGGGCATGCCTCCAGAAGTAAATTACAGGCAGCTCATGGAAGAAGATGATCCTGCAGGCACCTGCAGATGAGCAGCAGGAGACGAGTGCCTCCGGAGTGCCTCTGCTCTGTGGGATCATCTATTTCACAGATGCCTTTCATGGACACTTTCCCCATCTGCATAGAGTGTTGATGCTACTCAATAACTTATAGCTATGAGGAGTGCGTTGGGAGATAAAAGGCAGTGTTTGCCTCTGGGTGATAGTGTACAGGATGGCCTCCTGCTGTCATACAAGCTATGATGAGTGAGTCTGGCATGGCTGATCCATCACTGGGCAGCGTGTGACTCTGGCTCTGGGGCAGCCATCAGTCTAACAAAGGTGAGCTTGAGTGGCTCCAGGCTCTGCTGCTGCCTGTTAGGACAGACCTCACCAGTTAGGTGCGGCTTATGAATGGGATTCCTAGTACTGTCCGAAGAAGATAAGGCAAGTTGTGCTTAAGACAAGAGCTGCGGTCCCTGAGCTGCAAGTTCAAGGGGACAGAGCTGAAGCACAGGCTTGCACAAGGCCACGCTTTTTGGAAGCAGACCAAACTCAGAGCTCAGGCTGTCCTTATAGCACATCTTGCAGGCAATGATTCTAGGTTCTCCTATGAAACTCCAGTTCCTGGAGCTAGATGCCCTCGAGATGGATGAATGGAAGATGAACGTGTCCTCAAAATAGACCTTGGAATCACTTCTACACAAATAAGCCCAGGAACTCAAGATGAACAAGTCAGTACCAAAGAGGATGGCTCTCCCCACCACAAACCTCTTCTTGTTTGTAATGCCCGTAGTACATCCACGCTCCTTGCAGCTAGAATTATCTAAGCAGAGCATGATTAAGCTGCAGCAACTAGCAGACAGAGAGAGAGAGACAAAGAAAGAGGCAGATAGATTCCTTTTCCTCCCAGAAACTGTAGACCCCAGTGGGACCACGGGAGAAGTCTCCCACCACACTGTAAAGGAACCAGAGCCTACAGATTACAGAGCAGCTTTAACTGAGCAAAGTCAAGTGGAACAAAACCTCTAAAGAAAACCATTTATCTCAGCTCTGATCTATATGTCCCACTAGCTAAGGTCCAACTAGCTTGGTTCTCATCCTGGGAGACCACTTTCAAAGGGAAATGAAGTGGTCCCAAAGCGCTCCCTGAAAATGGGGTGGAGGGAATTGCGCATGTGCATGCATATGAGGAAGAAGTTTCAGCAGCTCATCGTAATGCTGAATATGGAAAAGAAAAGAAAAAGACAAATAATTCTATCTAGCAAAGCTTCTGCAGCAGGAACAGAGTTCATTTCTCTCCAGCTCTGGGGAATGAAATGTATTCAGCTCACACAGGCCACTTCAGCATCTTTTTTTGTTTTTTATCTTTCCGACGTAGGAGAACAAATTTAACAATGAGATTCCGTTTCTGTTTCCTATATGTGGAATAATTAAATTTGCATCTCACTCTGTAGTTGGATCTGCTGTTTGAAGAGGAATGTATCAATTGGACACGAGCCCAATGTGTTCTGCTCTGCAAATAAGGCAGTTTGCAAAAAAACAAGGCATAATCTCTCACCCAGGCAATAATCACAGCAAAATCATCCCTCACTGACAGCTCTCTTCAGGGCTTGATTCATATTCTTGCTGATGAAAGAGCACAAGGAAGAGGGTGTAAGGGAGCAGACTTTTGGCATCTCCTTGTGGCAACCTTCCTCAGAAAATATGAGGGTTCTGGACATGGGACCAAATGTTGCTGCTGCAGCGTTCAGCAGCAGAGCTCTCTGATTTTCTGCAGGCAGGTTTAACAACAAGAAGTTGCACATCTGCTGGCTTAAGACCTTTCTGTGGCCTGCGCAAACCATGGGAAACGTTCCTGATGACTTTGATCAGCTTTGTGTGAGGCCACTGCAGAGGAACTTTCTGTGAAACCACAGGTCTTGTTTTCAGGGGTTTCATTGCCTGCAACAGGACTAGGTGCTCAGCGCTCCACATGCTAAACTGTTCAGAAAAATAATCCATCTCTTCCAGCTTCAGTTGGCTGGATGGATAACCGGCACTTTTCTGATCAAGGAGTCTGTTCAGACAGCTTTCAAGAAACAGGCTCCCTGTCCTTGCCTTCCTTGCCCATAGGTAGAGCAATTCCTTTGCCTTCCCCACATCACATGCCTTCACTCTGGTATTCCCTGCCCATGCCATTTACTTCAACCATTTTCAGAAACCAATGCCCCTTTTGAATCCCATCCGCCCTTCTTAGGTCCAGAAGGAGGGAAAGAAAACATGCCAGGCTGAAGGAACAGAAGACAGAAACTGTCGAAAAATGTTTGGATCTGGCATGGCTGGAAATGAATAGAAGTTTAATTCAATCAATCAGAGAGTCAAACTGCACCTGCCCCAGTTTATCTAAAACTCTTCAGATTTAATACCTTATTCTAAGCGGAAATTAATTGAGTTTGTCAAATGGTTCCTACTGCATTAAACACAATCTAGGTCAGGAAAAGAGCAGAAATAAAGAAAATAACAATTTTTTATAATTGAAAGGCTTTTAGTGTAGCTGGCTGAAGCTTTTTGATTTTTCTCTCTCTAATACCCCTTCCCTAAAATTCTCCTTTTGAAAGGCATCTCACTGATGTGATTGTCCCAGGGGGGACTCAGACATACAGCCACAGTGCTGTCCTGGCCCGATGCATTTCTCAGCCAGCCCAGCATTCTCCCTTACTTGCCTGTCAAGTGACATTCTCTGTCAGAGGGCAGAATTACCTGTTCCTCCAAAAAGACCATACCAAGCGAAAGGATAATTAGCTTCCAACCCATCTTACATTGCTAGTCACAGACCCTGTGGGAGGTCCTTCAGACCAGAGAGCTCAGCTGCTTATGGGAGCGTCTCTATCTCTGCTCAGTTTAGCAAGAATCTTCTCTTTAACTCTCTGAGTCAGCTCAGCTGCCAAGTAACTGGGTCCAGTGGACTGTGTTGGGTGGACAGAAGCAGGCAGTTGGGACAAAAATCCTTCCCACGGCACAGCTAGAGCCCTAAAAAGCCATGCCAGCATTTCAGGAATCGCAGACGGGTCCCCAGCTGAGATGGTGGAGAGCTTTTTTTGATGCACAGGAAAGAAGAGAGGGTTTGGGAGGAGAACGGGTAGGATATGGAGAAGGGACCCACTCCAAGGAAAGGACCTTGAGTTTGCGTAAGATTCCTGCCTGACATGTGCTGGAGGTGCCACGGGCAATGCGTGTGAGTATGTAGGGGCAACATGGACATTCATGGACTCTGAACACACAAAGGTGGTGAAAGACAGTTTTTGTTATTCTCAAGCTGGAGTTCTCTGTCTTGTGCTTCCTCCCTCATGTGCTCCTGCACACTTATTCTTGCCTCTCCCTTCCTGCTCTCCCCTCTTCTTCCTTTGCATACCTGAGCTGAATCTAATGAAAATGCATAAAAAATGTTTCCATTCCATGAAATGCAATCCATCAACACACACTTCATATATATTGTGCAGAAATGAATCCATTTCAGCCGGGAAGGCTGATAAATCAATTTAAGTGGAAGACTTTTGACAGTTTAATTCAAATTAAGTCCACTTTGTTCAATTAGAGGGTAGCTGGAGGGGTGGTGGCAGGAAACAAACAGGATTGCTAGAACAAAACCTGCATTTTTTTCTCAGTCTGAAGCCATCTGTGGACCATTTTTCTTAAAGCAGGGACAGAATGATACTAATTAAAACACAATCAGTGACCAGCGAATTACTTGTTTTTAAAGCCTAATCCTTATTTTGCACAACGTTCCTGCCTACCTTTGAGTGAGCTGCAACGGCGCTGGGGAAATTTTAAGATGATCGGTGAGGAGAGGGAAGATGTGGCCAAGGTCCTTCCGCATTTGGGGGTGGTGTTTGCCGCCAGGCTCCTGAAGCTCTGCTGTGGGTGTCAAGTACCTTGGAACAACTACAGCAAAAGGAACTTTTGAAAAAGTCCCCTTCCCAGTGTTAGACCACACCATGTGTCTAAGAGACACGTTCCCGTGGGTCAAACTTAGAGGCAGCTTTTGTTTGGCTCACAGGCAATGCTGGGACAGACAACCACTGCTGAGTGCCAAATCTTTAATTGCCCACACAGTTCCCCCCCCTACATTACCATAGACGAGGATGCAAACACAGTTTGTTTGGTTATTCAGTCTGTTCTGTGGTATGTTCCTGCAAAACATCGACTTTCTCTGTGCACACACGCACGAGAAGCTTGCTGACAGTTCAGGTCTGTGAGCTAAAGCTGGTGAAACGTGGACATTCAGCTAATGGGATTAAATTCAGCCAAGTTACCTGTTCTGTGCTGTGAAACTTGGTGAATCAATTCAGAATTCCCAGTGACCTGGGTTAAGAGAGTTGTCGAATCTCAGATGTTTTAACACCTGAGAAAGCTGTATTTTAGTGATTATTGAGCAATACATCCAAAAAGTGAATGACAGACCTGGAAAGCAGCATCTGCTTTTTACTTTCTAACATATTTTCTCAGCCAAACGGAGGTTTTCAAGTTCGCAGTGCAAAATGTAACTGAATTTCTTCCAAGTTTGCAGACTCACTAGCGCTTTCCACTCTCGGATTGGCAAAAAACCCTCTCAATTCTTTTTTTTTTTCCCAACAGTTTTGCAAAACTGAGTCCTTGTCACTGACAGATGGAAAAACAAAGACTTTTGCAATTAGAAGGATAAAGTAATTCATGGGATTTTGGTGAGTTTTTCTTCCACTTTCTTGCTCAGAGATGGCGAGAGCAGAGAAAATATGCTTTCTCTTTTCCTTCTGACAGACACATCTCTTCAAAAAATGGGAATCCTTTGTGCAGGTAGCAGAAGTCAATTCGAGAAAGAACAGCTAGTGCTGGACAAAAATTACCAGATTGTTTACTGAGTAATTGAGTAGATGCATCAGCTTTAACAGATACACTGGAACTTCGCTTCATTGTTACTGGCTGACTGGTACCCAACTAATCCAGGCCTAAAAAAGCAAAGGTTTTCATTTAGATTTGCAAAAGAACAAAGGAAGATGTTTGTGAAGGCAAAGATTTTGGTTCAGAATAATTACAGCAGCAAGATGTTCTCCCTGGACAGTGCTTACCCTGTGAAACTCATGAGTCTGACAAACCCCATCGGTGCCTCTGAGCGTTGGATGGCAATTTTATAAAATCTGCTTCTACCAGCTGCCAAGGGAACAAGAGCAGGAGGAAACAAGAGGATGTCCAAAATGCTTATGATGAAGCATTTTTCCCCACTATTTTCTTCCCCCCTAAAAGAACCCCTACTTTGTTTGCAAAATAGAACCTGTTTTCACTGGCATCGTTTTTATTTTTATTGCCTGTGTGTGCACGGGAGAGACACAGGTGATCAAAACATGGCAATTTAAACTATTTCCCAGAGAGAAAAACAAACAAACAACTACTCAATCCTTGGTAAAGAACTGCTTTAAGAAAATAAAATGTATTGTCAGATAGAAAGCTGGCTTGGTAGTGAGAAGATAGCTTGAGAGAGTGGGTAAGAGCAACGTGGAGAAGAACAGAGAGGCTTCTGGCACACAGGCAAAGTCTTTATTTCCCTGTACACGTGTTCATCCTGTTTCAGCCCTGCTCTGGCAGCCCAGGGCGGATGGCAAGGAGCTGAGTGCCTGCTCTCCGGGTCACAAATCACTGCCTGCCACTGACGGGTCAGAGGGCTTCACGTCTCGGCCCCTTGGAGGGGAGCCAGTCTTCACCGCTTTGCCTTCACTTCCAACCCTCCGCGGTACATCCCCAGCCTGGATGTGCTACACCTCCTTTGAATGAATTTACGGCCCTATAAATGGTGAATCATTGTGTATAATAAAGAGCAGAAGAGATTTGAGTGGTGCCCAATTTAATAATTACTTGAGTAACTCAATCATTTTCAGATATGTGGCTGCAGCGTCTGCAGACCTTGAAGACCTCCTTGGAGCATTCGACAGACAAGACAGCACTTTTTTACTGCTGTGTTACTAAAGCAGTCCTTCACAGCCCCTGCACACACCTCGTCTACATCTCAAAACTTCGTGAAGATTGTGTTCAGGTTTGGAGTGTTTGTCTGAGCCTGGACTTGGGGGATGTACAGAGGACTTGTGCCTGCACTTCCTCATATTTGAGGACCAGTTATGAGACACGTCTGCCTCTATGCTATGATAAACGATTATTTAAAACCCTCCAGTTGGCAATGTTTAAAACCAAGCGACATAGTTCCCAGACTTTTTAAGGTCTGCAGGGTTTCTTGATGGGTACTGAAAATAGCCTCCCTCTAGTTCCTGTTCTTACAACAGATTTTAAGAAGGCTGTGCTGAGCTCTGGATCCCCAGTGCTTGCAGATGCAAAGCAAGATTCAGTGGTTATTTTGCTCTGTCTCCAAGATGAACAAGAGTCAGGTCCCAGTGGAATATCTTCACTGGGGCAAGAGGGTCCTTTCACGAGCTGGCAATGCTTCAACTCTGTCACTAAGCTGACTTCAGGCTGAGCAAGTGAAGTAGATGTTTAGACCCTACATGCAGTCTTGGCAAAAGTCTTCCTGCCTCAGCTCGAAATACAGGATTGTGAGGACTCTGTAAATCCAGGACCTTTTTTTTCAGGGCTCTGGGCATTAGGGAGCACAATTGTCACATTCTCTAACTCAAGGACAGTTTAGGCTGCTGAAAAGTCACCATAAACCTTACGTCAGCTCACAGAGCCTGGGACAAGCGACAGCTGCCACGGGAGCCAGCCCCACCACCTGTGTGAGAGCTCCCCTCACACCTGCACCAGAATTTGCAGCGCAAATTCCAGTTTCTCGTCACGGGACTGTCGAAATTTGCTCTGTCTTGGAATTCATCATGCAAGACGTTAGCCTTAGGATGAGGCTGGGGACTTGGTTGTTCACAGCAGTTCGCAGCCTGCCCAGGGGCGTTGCCGGAGAAGGGCAATTTCCCCTTTGGAGGCTCACTTTGTTGGTGCAGAATTCACACCTGCACTGGGGTCTCTGCAGCTGAATGATAGTTATTTAAATAAATTTTTTTTCCTAATAAACTGACAGAGTTTGAAAGGTGAGTCACTGGAAACAAGTCAGCTTCTGTTCTTTTTAGCATGAGGTTAAACCACAGATTTCAGTGGAATAAAAGCTGATTTCCAGTGGTCTAAAAGACCACGGTTCCCTGGGCTGATCTGACACACAGATAGTTCTGTGATTCATGGAAGCAAATATCAGCCTTCTCAAAATTTTGCCTTAGTTATCAAACCCTTCAGTTCTTTGTGCTTCCTCCTATAGTAAGAGAATACTGGCAGTGTCCTTATAAATCAACTCCTTCATTTTTTTAAGTGGGTACATTATCACACTTTATTATATAAGGCACACTAGTGTTTTAGGTGAATAAATTTCAAAGAAGAGTTTTGTCTTCTGCAAAATGTTTTTTTTTCTGTATTTATCTGTGTGGTCTGTTGAGGGCCAGTGTGTGATAAATGACCAAGTGGTTCTTATCTGTGCATGGATTTTTTTGTTGGAAGAATGAACTATGTGATAGCAGCATCTAGTATCTGTTGTGAATACAGTCAGAGAAGGCTACTTGATATCCTTGTACTAAATCTTTGATCTGGACTAATTATTCAGAAGGAAAATACATATGGCCTACTATGAGTACACAATTTGTTTAAGTAAGCATCAATAAAATTTCATATTTTTTTTTAGCACATATATTCTTGCTAGGTCTGGAAAAGCACATGCATAACAAAAAATTTGGGTAATCACACTGCAGCCAGCCTTGCAAGTCACTGGAAAAAACCATGAAGTCCTTCTGCTCTAAACTCCGATGAAGCCCAAGGTCATTGAGAGTTGCCTACTCACAGATGCATAATCACACCAAATTTGGGGCAGGTTATGTGCCCTGAGGACAGGCTCAGCAAACCAACGGTGATACTAGCACCAAGGAGAACTTTGGATGGTCAGAACTTGTGCAGGCATTAACTGTGGTGTTCTGGGCACTTGAGGACGCACCTGAAGAGCTCAGGACCATTTTTTAAGTGGTCTGCTCTGTGAGAAAGTGTTTCAGTCAGCTTTGCAACGCACGAGAAATCCATTGGTTTTTCAAAGCGGCACCGCATGAGTGTGCAGTATAAATCAAGGTAGGCAAGTGGGTTATCAGGACATGCACTGAGCTATTTCACCTTGTCAAAGATACATTGGACACCTGCAGGGCAAGGCTTGGTGGGAGGCGGTGATGGTGGAGGTGGGGAGGGGGCTTTCCACAGGGAATATTTTTCACAGCGTAAGGACTTTTGAGAAAATTAATGTGAAACATTAAAAATGTTCCTTTTTAAAAGGGAATCCATTTTTTAGTCACAGTGAGACACTTCAGGTGGTGTGGCAGTGTTGAGTAATGCACGTTAGAGTTATTTAACTTCATCTCATGCCGCACGATTCCCCAGGGGCACCCATTAATCACCGTTACTAGGCAGTTTGTCATGTCCTTTTGCTTAAATAATATCCATATGAAAATACAAGTAATGCATGCACCTGGAAGTCAGTGGGAGATCTGCCTGTGTCAGGACAGAAGGATCGGTGCTGGAGGACATCGGAAAGCTGAAGGACTCCAGCTTCCTTCCATGGGCTTTGAATTGTACTGTAGCAGCATGTATTGCAACAGGGAATCTAGCAACCACCGCTGCTGAGCTAGGATCTGAACACTAAAGGTGTAAATAACCTCTCAGTAAGGGCTGACCACTGCCTGCAGACATCTCATTGCCACTGTCTCAACTTTACTGCCGGATGAGGAGGGATTTCATGTGTGGGGATGTCTAATTGAGGTTCACGTGGGACGACAGCAATGCTCCCTCCCCGACTGCCCATTTGGCAAAAACAGCTGTGAGGAGACTGGTTCTTGCGCAGATAATTCATTTTGGCTTTCGGTTCTCCTGATCAGCTGACAAGGACGCAGACTCACACCACATGCGCTGCGGAGTTTGAGAGATGGATGTGTGCCTGCTGGAAGCCTGGGGGATCCACCAGAAACTGAAAAGGTGTCTTTTAATTTTATGAATGAACACATACACTACCAGTACTAACATATTTCAACTGGGAAATGGAAGAACAGCATTCTGCTAGCACTGGTTGCCTGCCATCACCCCGTGAAGGGGGCATCAGTACTTCCCGCACCTCGGGATCTGTGGGGGCATCTCTCCTCTCTGCCTACACAGCCCAGCTACTCCAGAGATCCCAGCTTGCCAAAGCAAAGACCTGGGAGATCTTTACCCAGCTTCCTTTCTCATTCGTCAGATTTGTATTTATACTGGGTACCCAGAGGTTAAGTCACTGAAGGCACTCATCAAACCAGCAAATCACTTAATTCCCCACCTCCCCCAGCCAAGAGTTTTCTCTAACTTGTTAAGCAAAATACAGACAGCATGGCCTGCCATTCCTGCAGAACTTGCTGGCCTTCCAGCACCTAAAATAACTGGCAGACCTGTAAAAAATGACCTTCTTTCACAACAACATCTCTCTTTTTTTATTCCCCCTCACTCCCCTCCCCCATCCCTTTCAGGTAAGGGGTGGGAGAGGTTGGAAAATTGTAAAGATCAAGTCACAGCTGCATGTGGTACCTAATTAAACAAGTGTAAGAAAGCAGAGAAAGGTCAGGTTGTCAAAAATCATTTCTGTATCTTTACCGGGTTGTATTTAGAGACTGATAGCAGCAAAGAAAATAACTCAATAAAGTGAATGAGACTGGAATAACAAACTGACTCCAGGGACAGGCTAGTTTTAAAACGCAAAAGGCTAAGGCTTCAGGATTTATGTATACATATATATATACGTATCTGTATGTGTGTATATACACAGAGAGACACAAATCGAAGGGAAACAAGCCCTGGAAATGAAAGGAGAAGTGTTTGTGAAGAGTAAACAGACAACATTAACATGGGAAAGGAGATGGAACAGGAGAAGTTCAAACAGGAAATGTGGCAGAAATTAGAGGCTCAAAATACAGAGGCACGAGGAGATTAAAGGAGAAGAAATGGAGAAAATAAATTCAGGAGTAGGGGAAAAGTGTAAGAAAATAGAACACACAATCACAAAGACAGTGGAGGAGGAGGGGAGGGGGTACAAGCTGGGAGTGAAGGTGCTCCAGCCCCAACGTCTTGCAGAAGACACCCGAGGTGTGGTGGGGACGTGCCCGTTGCACCTGCCCTTTGAGAGTGCTGGGCGACTTCTGGAGTCACCAGCCCATGCAGACAAGACTTCTTCCCACCTACTTTGTCTTTTCCACTGTCTCCCCTGTATCCCTTTCTTATCCAAGCCCCCAGGGTGAGATTTGCTGCTGGAGGCTGGATTCTGGCAAACCCTGCACTTGTGTCTCATGGACCACCTGGGTGCCTGGCCTTGTCCCTGCCCGTCGGGACGGTGGGTCAGCGCCACACTTTTGGCACTGTTCAAGGAGGAGAACGTTGGGGGGGGTGAAAAAGAGGGAAGAAACTTGTCTTCTTGTGGAGGAGGAAAACAAAGCAAAACGAATCTCCCCCACCACTGTCTTACTTGGTGGTATGGTTTAACAACAGTCTAAACAAGATAACAAAATCAGAAAGGTTTTGAACGCTTTGTCTTATTAAACACTTCTCTTCATTCTTCCTGCCAGGGATGGGCTCCAACCGTTTGCTCCTGCTAGTTATGTTTGCCTTCCTATGACACCATTTACATTTTTTATAAAGCCTGTTACGATAGCACTTGTAGGCTGGAAGAAGCTGTATAGGGGGTGAAGGAGAGGCAAAGAAGATTTTCCTCCTTTTGACAGATAAGAATTTTTCCTCTTCAATTCCCCCATAAGCAACTTGGAAACAGACACACATGGTGTCTTGCATTTAACAAATTGACAATGCATTTAAATAGTGTACCACTGCAAGTATAATTGCAATTTGTTGTAATTTCTCCTCCAAATTCCACCCTGACACAGCTGATTTATTCTGCAAATCAGTGCATCTGGAGCGTGTGCCGTGTCACATTATGGGCCTTTGATACAGAACCTTTGTTTTATAACAGGGAAAATAATTAGCTTTCGGACAAGCTTGAGCTGTGATGTCAGAAGCTATCCATGGCTGCTGAAAGAAGTTATTAGTGCTGATCTAATGAAGGCTCCCTGGCAAAGCTCTGTCTCTTTACTAATTTGTCTCTCTGGGATTTTAGCAAAATTAAAAAAATGAGGTAAGTGTAAAAAAAAGTACATTTATTTAAATATTAAAGAGATCTGCATTTGTATAGCATAAGCCACAGTAAGTTGTTTAGAACTGCAGCCAGCTGAGAAAGAGACAAAACAAAAGCCGTTACCTTGCTCCACTATAAACAACACTTTCCTCCCAGCAGAGAAATATTTTGGTATTATTATTTTTTTTTTAATCAACATTTTTTTCCTCTCTTCTCCTGCCTCCCTCCTTGTAATTCACAGCCTTCATTGGCAAGTCTGGAAATTATCCATCATTAATAGTGTCAGTTGTCAGCAGAGCTCTCCTTCAGTGTCACACGCACTGCGGGGACAGATCCTTCTCTTGCTATTTCTGGCCAACACCAGGAGTAATTTAACTGAAGTTGAAGCTGTTTCTCCCTTAAAAAGTGAGAATGAGCCCAGCGGGAATCAGATCCCGTCGCCTCCGCTGAAACGCCAAGTCCCTAAAGCGATTGCACCGCACAATAGTAAATATTATGGGAAGATATGGAGTGGGATGAATTAAAAGTGCCTGGCTGGAACTACGGAGGGTTTGATTTCACCCAGGAGGAATGAATGAACACAGATCACTCTGACTCTTGAATGTCCGAGGCATAATCTAATTTCTCAACGTAGTCAACCAGTTGAAAGTTGCAAAATATGGACTCTATTGGGAATCTGGCTGAGCTGTGTCTGATTAGCATGTGCAACTGTTCACTGGCAGGTTTTTGTGAGCATTTAGTCTCCGCTTTAAACAGAATCATCACCAGCTGGTTATTTTTTACTGTTATTAGGTTAGAAAATAGCACTGAGGTATACAACAGTAATCACGAAACTGTGATGCCAGGGAAAAAATAATCACGTTAAATTGACCTTCATGAATAAAGAGTAAGGTTCCATTTCGCCTCATTTCTGTTCATTTTAAAACCAGCATTAGCTTTTCTGGCACATAATTTTTCATTGTTTGCTGAGCATGGCTCGATTAGAATGATTCACTGTCTTTAATATTAGTGATTATGGTCCATTTCAATTACACAATGTGTTATAGTTTGTTGTATTACTCTCCTGCCATCTCTCTCTTCTGACTTCCTTTGGGGGAAGCAAAAAGAGAGAAAGAATTAGATGCTGAAAGACAGAGCTGGGGAAATGACCCTCCTCCTTTCCCTAAATGGAATCCCAGCGGGCAAGCGGTGGTGTCTGCTGCCTGTGCTTAACATTTAAATGAGGAGTTTCAAACCCAGATTAAGTTAGATTTTCCAACCCACCACTTGAGACTCTGCCTGTTGGTCACCTACCTGGCTGCTCCCTGTATTGAAAGAGAGAAAGCAAAGAGAGCAACAGCACAGGGTGCTCTGAGCGTGCCATTTGGGTTAAGGTAGGACTTAAGAGATTTATACACACGGCAGGTTAAGGGTTGTTCCTTCATGCTGTGGATGTCTGTTGAACCACAGGCTGGAGAGCAGCTCGCACGGGGCACCAGGAGTGGTCAGCTGCTGCCCCGCTAACCCAGTGAGGATGGGGTTTCTCTGGAGCAGGGGGTGTGAAGCTATTGCATCAGTGATGAAAAGTCAAGAGGAAAGGGGTCATACAGGGATGAAAGACTGAGTGGACTTTCCGCAGTGCCCTGCCGCACTGCAGGAAGGGACCCTCAGGCTGCTCCACTCCATCAGGAACCACAGGGGACCACGGGCTGCTCCCACTCGCCCCTGTCCAGCCGATCCCAGTGGCCAGACTCAGGGTTTGCTGAGCTTTTGTAAGATATAGCTGGGAAGGGAAGAGAATACAGCTTGGGTTTTCAAAACTCGTGTTTCACTGTTGAAATACAGAGTGATGCGAGATCACAGGATTTGGCAGAGTCATCATTCACGTGTTTTGATAGAGAAGATGGAGCAGTAGGGAGATGCTGGAGAAGCTGCAAGAGCTCAGAAGAGAAAGGCAAATAACTGATCTGGATTTTTAGGTGTTCCTCCAGGCTCTACAAGTCACCGACGACCTAAACTCTGAAACATGAGGTGTCTCTCTAGATCAAATTCAGAATTTTTACATGAAAATATGCCATTATCCCTCTACTATTTTGTCATTCTTTACCTATAGAGGTATTTCCATTCAAAGGTAGAACTGGGTCTTTCATGAGATTAAATCTGCAAGGCTCCACTGAAACCAGTATCTACAGAAAAAGGATAAGATTTTGCTGCCTTTTTTCCAGAGTGGGATCTATTACATTTAAAACATCATTACAGAGTACTTGTTACTCATTCGTGCATGAGAATTTGAGTGACAGGGGAAAGCACGCCCTCCTCATATTACATCCTTCTTTTCACCTTTTGATTTGGTTACACTTTCTCACTTGCCAAGGAAATTGCATGTGTGTGGAGGAAAGGAGGAAGGGATTTGACACATTTAATGGACGTTTATAAGGGCTGCAAGGCATTTGTTATAGTAGTAAAGGAATTAACTAATTATAGGTGACCACTAAATTGTGGCTGCACTCAGAAGAAAGCCTGTAAAATTAGCTCAGTTTTATTCCAGTGATCTCCTCTCTTGACCAAACCATGTTCCTAACCCTGTTGATGTAAATCCAGAGTAATTACTCTGAGCAAGGGAAGTTATTCGCCTTGTTCTTTGGGGTAACCTAGAGCCCAGCCTGGCTACTTCCATGTCTTCAGATCCCGAGCGCTTACTGCCCCAGGGAAAACAAGTTGTTGTTCTCTTAATGCAGCACAGCCAGTGAAGTTGTGGGCAAAGAGCTGGAGGTAGCCTGTCTTTTTAATCAACAATAAAGTTATCAATTAGGCTCTAGCTGTAAAAGCTTAATTACTGAGGATGATGAAAGAGGCAGGAGAGACCCAGTTCAATGAGCACATTCCAGATGGAGAATGCAGCATTGGATCTAGGGGGAAAAACAATGATGCTTTTAGATCGGAAGCTATGTCCAAAGATTAGGTTGGAGCAGCTTGTGACGTCAGGTGTCTTTCCTTAGTTATCACAATCCTTTACTGCACAGTGTTACACCTCATTCAGACCAAAGCTCTGGAAGAGATAGAGATTAGAAAGAGAGAGGAAACAGATGATTCTTGGGGTTTTAGGAAGGTTTGAATCTGAAACTATTACAACTAATACAGTGAGTTTCTCTCTTGCTGAAGCCAAAGAGCGAGCTCCATGTGCTCACAGCCATAGTAAGTCTTTGATACAGAAGAGCCGTAGTAGGAAATGCAGACTCCTACTCTGCTCTCGGGTTGTAGATGACATAAAAATCTATTGCTGATAAAACTAACATGGTACCGTGCTGGAAACAAAGCAGGGGCTTTGGCACAGAGGGGAGAGATCCTTTTTGTGGAACCCTTTGGAGCTTTTCTCACATTTGCAACCAGCCTGGTAGAACCTTACTCGTGCAGGGAGTCTCCAGGTGTAACCCTCACAATAGCCGTGCCTGGCCTTAGCTCTACCACTCTTTCTCTGCCAAAATGAGGTGTTAAAAATCATTATAAAAGCATATTCTAAAAAAAAAAAAAAAACCACTAAAAATAACCAAATCTATAAAGAACAACGTGGCCAAAATGCAAATAGGAAGAACATGGTTTTATCTGAGACAAAGAATGTGTGAGCAGCAGGGTGATAGAAAAAGAAACAGAAAAATTATGAATGGGAAGTAACAAATGTTGGCTTCAAATGAGTTCTTCAATTCAAGAGCATAAAAGACAAACCCGCGGATCTGACTAGAAATGTCTTACTATGTCTCTGTCTATGGGCAGATCCCAGCAAAGCATATGAAGTCCCTTCAGTGGGAATGGCTCCAGTACTATTAGTGGATAGTGTTGTGTATAATCAAGAAAAGGGCCTCTGATGTGAGCAGAGTCATGCTTGGTAGAGGGATACGTGTCTGCCATAACACTATGAAGACATTTCCTTGGAGCTGGGTTGTCTACTCAGAAACAAAAATAAAGGGGAGATCAGTGAGGAGAAGGAAATGCCCACCATCACCAATTGAAATCTATTTTCATCTTGTGAAAAATATCTTAATTTTCACTTATATTCCATGGTTGTAGCTAAGGGCCATTAAAACTAATAAAAGTAAATCATTTGTGACAGATCTTAGAAAACAGTCTCTGCAATGCACCGCACTCTCAAATGCTCATTAGAAATAGTGGTTTTCTTTTCGGAAGAATGCTTGCTGAATGCTTAAAATGTGTTGCCTCCAACTTTTGACAACTAGCACAGGCTACGAGAAGCTTTGAAGCAAATGTTTGACATAAAAAAGATGGTCTGATGCTATATCAAATAAGATTGGGGAGGAAGCATCAAAGCAGAAAGCATTAGGATGAAATGTAGTTGGAGGAAAGAAAATCAACACACTCATTTCTGATTTTACATTTTCTGGCATCAGTATAAACAAGTGATTTGCATTTGCTGAGGACCCTAGATTCCATTCTTAAGAAACCAGCATTAAACAGAGCCTCTTCTGCTACATCCTTTCTGAGACCATAGGGCAAGGCCAGAAAAAACACTGTTGCTTAAACAGTGATGGTTCCCAGAAAGACAAGCAAGTATCTCTGGTAATGGGCTGACACCCGCTTTCCTCTTCCAGCCCCTCTTTTGAATGAAAACTGAGGATATCCCTTTATAACAGAGGCACAGAGTCCATTCTGAGCAAAATCCTTGCTGGGAACCAGCATGGGTTGAAAAAACCCGCCACGCTGTAACATAACAACTATGTCAAGTATCTTGGCTTAAATCCTTAGAGGGTTGGTGAAATAAATGTTTCATTTGTTTAACATGCTATTTTTGTTAAACACACTTTGAAGTATCTTGTACATTGATCTAACTAGAGTGCTGTGATCTTAACCTCCAGAACAGAGGCGAGCCACTATCAGTAAAAGCTGGATTACCTGAAATACCCCTGAATCACGTGAGTGAGGTTTCACCTGGTAGCTCTGCTAAAGGGACAGTCAATATAGAAAAAAAACCCATGAAAACCAGGTCCTGTCCCAACATTTCTCCAGACAGGAAGGCGTAAGCACAAGATTCACAGACGTAATGTTCCGGTGGGTGTTTCCTGGAGAGGTGCTGCCCAGACACTCATTTCTGGATCTAACTTTCTAAGACACTCCAGCACTTGGAAATGGCTCAGGAGAACAACTCCCGATGGACTTTTGTTTAGTGACTGTAGTTGTGTTTTAAAGGGGGTTTAGAGTTGGTTCTGAAATTTGGCGTCATGAGAAACAGGCAGTAGGGTCATCAATGAAAGAGCTACAAGAACATACAAGAACAATCTTGTACAAATGCGGGAAGGAGGCTTCTATATCCTTTCCTTGTCAGACACTAGGTTTGCAGCCTTATGCAGTTGCAGTACTAATCAATTTACTTTGCATTTTAAGTTCCAGTTGTTCCACTTCTGCTATACTCTGCACAGAGCAAACTAGAACAGCCAAGCACTTTAGAGGTCCTGCATCTTATGTTTCCCATCCGTATTTTATTCCTTCTGTCTCCCCTTTGGCCTGCAGTCTCTCTCCATCGCTCGATCAGTTTTCATGGTCATTCAAGACGTAGGGGTGATTTGTTCAGGTAAAATGGAAAATTGAAACGGAACGGGCGCTGGATACAACATCATCCGCTTTTTCTATTTTGTCAAAGTGCCGTGGCTGTTCATTTTTTCATGGTCATGAGTTGAAATAAATTAAACTTCCCGGAGGCGAAACTTCTCTAAGATCAAATTGGAATATATTGATTAGGCTCTTTGAGGGCTGATGGATTGGACTCTTATGCTTTATAAACACATTTACCAACACGCTCTCAGAAACAGTTGCTTAGCACTGGGCAAACTGATCGTGTTTATTTAAAACGGTGACAGTGGCATACACCTGTAGCCCTCATTCTGGCCAATAAAGTCTCACTGCCTGATTGATGGAGACAAGTTGAGCTGTCTGGCTGCCTGACTCCCAGGACTGGTCCCAAAGGTTGCTCGGCTGATGGAGTCCAGCATAATGCATCAATGTCAGTAAAACAACTTAGCATGTCATTGAGAAGATCTGATCAGCAAGCACCCAGGAGGGAGGATGAAAGCAGTAAACTGGAAGAATTTTTGAGTGCTTATGATGGCAGAGGGGACAGGGAGTCCCAGAGCAAGAGAGTTCTGAAAGAGCATGTATACTAATAGCTTTAGATGCATGACACTAGAGTTGAATGAACACAGTTACTGGCCAAAAACGTCCAGATACAAGAGTCCCCAAAAGCAAAGCTTGGATGTAACTCACCCGTATGAATAGCTGGGAATAGAATCATGGATTTCACATGATTAGAGAGATAGGCAGAATTGAGAGTTATGTCTCTTCAGCTGGGTCCAAGTCATGAGCAATGCACGGTCCAGAACGACCCCAGCCTGCCTTTCATTTTCCAGTCTCGATCTGCAGCTGTGATTTAGGACTTGTGTTCAGAATAAGAAATCTAAGAGAAACATAAGGACAGGTTGGCAGTGAAGGACAAAGATACGGAGGTAAGAACTGTGAACTGGAACTTCACCAGATGGAGATGAGGATTTAGATACTGCATTTGTAAAGACTGTGTCAGGAAGCTTAATAGTCCAAGGAGAAAAATTAGTTTTCTAGGGTTTTTTGGGGAGAAAAAAAAGGAAAAGGCAGGCTTTTTAACATAAAAATACTGCTGTATCAAAAAAAGAAGTAGTAAGAAGAATCAAAGCAGAAACCTTTAAATGAAAGAAGGCATCTTGCTTCCATCACTCTCTAAAGGTATCTGTAGCGCTTCCAATCTCGGCTGCTAGTCAGAATCAGAAAGTGTGGGTGGCACTTGAGCACTTTTCTTCCAGTCTCTCATTGAATCTGCGTGGATTAGACCATGTGGGATGCCAACCTGCTCAGGCATGTCTCGGTGACATCTAACAGGCTGTTTTATGCCATAGCCCAGAGCAGCGTGGGAGAGCGTTGAGGAAACGTAAGTCAAAGAGCAGAATTTTGCCTTCAGGTTCCTGCCTACAAACGACTTGACAGGGTGTGTGCTTTCCAACGGGGAATAAGCAGCTACTCCAGGGAGATAGTGATGTATATAATTCCCCCCAGTTTATCTTGTGTTACAACCAGGAACTGTGGTCTGCTTTAGTATACTTCAGCTGCCAGATATATAGTGTAAGTGTACACAGAGCTATTCTCTGAATTACCAAGGCATAAGGAGTCAACATGGAAGAGTTTCAGTAGGTCAGCATCTTCCGCACAGACTAACAAAATGTTCTTTACAGCATTATGGTCTGAAGTGTTTCATTTCTGTCTAGCTTAAAATGCCTCAAAGCCATACATTTTTCACCAACTGTCTTTATAGACTGTCTCCCTAAATCATAGATTTTGCTCTTTAAAGTTTGCACCATCTTCCCTTTGAGACTATTCCCCAGGCTAATAGCTTCACAGTCAACCTCTCAGCCTAACAGACTTTGCTTTTTTATTCCCCTTAGTTGGCCTAAATTTTCCCTTTGCTTAATTCAGCCCAATTATTTCCAGTGATACCCACTGGAGCACCCTTAACATTTTCTTTTTCCTTTATGGTGCTTTAGCTCTTCAAAGGCTTGCAGACATTTGTCCTAATGGAGAGCATATAGAGAGTTATCTGACATGTCGGGGAGGAGAGGTTGCTCTGTTCCGATTCCATTACAGCAGGAAACACGCTGGATATCAAAGAGAAATTTATGTAATGTATTCCTGCATTGTTCACAATACAGCATCATGTTTTATGCAAGCAAAAGGAGCATTGAGGAGAGAGTGGAAGAAAACTCCATTTAACTGGCAGTGAAATGACAATAAAACAACGAATGGGGAAACCGGCAGGAGATAAACCTTCGCTTTTATGGGCAGATTCCTCAGTTGCTATCATGAGTGGAAGGCCATTGAGCACAACTGAGGGGGATGAGAAGGAAGACAGGGATGCTGGGAGGGAGCAAAGGCTCTGGGGTGGATTTGGGGGTGACACACAACTTAGGGCTGGCAAGAATCTGGCCCCGAGCTGCCCAGCAGGCAGAGGGACAGGAGTCAGAACAATCACAGAGCTGGCTCTCAAGCACACCTCCCATCCTTCACAGCTCTCTGCAATACCCTGGGCAAGATTCAGAATGGATCACACAAGACAGAAGTATCTACAAATGCTGTCCAATTTGGTTGTGGCATTTTTTGTGCTGATATTTCTGGCCACAGGCATAAACTGGAAGCAGAATAATGCCTGCAAAAACGGGAACTGCATACACTATAGCCCCCTGAGCTGTACTTGTCACCTTCCCACAGCTCCTCCCTGATCCTGCCCCAAAATAATTTGGCCATCAGAAAAAGAAGATTCAGATATTTTCATCTGAAGGTTAGGGCCCATCTTCACCATGTCCAAATAGCCATCTTCAAGTCTGAATGAAAACAGAAGTGAAATAGTTTTGGAAGAACCTGGGGCTTTGATTACATCATTGTTTTTCGAGTGAACTCTGCTCATTGGTGACAAAGCAAAAGGATGAAGCAACAGATACAAAGATATTTGGCACAGTAGGACAAAAGAGGTGATAATCACAGTCATGGGGAGACATTTGATTTGCTCTTTTGGGTCAACGGATCACCTTCTGCTCATCCAGTCCACTGGGATAATTTGGTGTTAGTACTTTCTGTTAAAAGGCTGTTGATCTGATAGCCTAAATACTATTATTCACTTAAATCAAACCCTTGTGAAGCTTTTCCTTTGATGAAGGAGTTTAAAGAACTAAGAAAAACTTCATGGGGTGAGGATGTAACTCAGTTTAGGGAGCATGCCATGAGTTCTAATTCCTCTTATTTTTTTTGTTGCTGAAATACACACATGCATGCATATATATATATATAAAAATATAAGTGACTTTCAGAGACAAAAGAACATTTCCATTTTGCAGCAATGATCACAATGCAAAAAGGCTCCATCACCATGGAAACGGCCCTAAGCCTCATCATATCTAATGGTGATTTTCCAAAGAAGTCCTTGAAACATCTTTTGTTTCTTGCTTTGAAGTCAAAAGAAATGGTTGAGTGCCAAGAAGAGGGCTATCAGCTCCAGATCTCCAATCACAGGCCTGGTCTCAGCTCTGCAGGCTGCTCCATACACTGTGCAAGGCTCACTTAAAATAATTGCCACATGCAAGTTAGCAGGGGGAGGAAAGCAAGAAGAAAACAGGGAAAAATATGTACATATATACATATATATGTACAAACTGCAGGTAGCTTATGGAGAAAAATTCTTTCAACAAGTGGCAAACACTAGATTTCCATTCCCCCAACAGGATCCTCTGCAGAGGGCTGTTAAATCAATACAGAGAGCAGCTGAGGAGCGAGCGGGTACCAGCTTTCCAAGCTGAGCCCACTTTTCCCTCATGGCAGGGACGCTTCCTCTGCCGTGGCAGCAGCTTTGGTGTGCCTGATTTAGGAATTAATGACCTAATTAGGAGCTCTGGAGAGCGGGGAAAAAGGAGGAGGGAAGGAAAAGGAGACACCACCGAGTATGTTGAAGAGTTTTGCCACTGCTAATGGAGTTTCGCACTGTTTGTGGAGGGACCCACCAAGGGATTTGAGCTAATGGTTCACAGCCTGCCTTAAAAGCTGATGGAGGCTGCAACTGCACCATCAGGGAAAACAAACAGCTTGCAAGGGAAGGAGGAAATGCTTTCAGAACTGTGCCCACCTCCCCTCTTTATGGCCATTACCCTGACCCAACCCTCAGTCATGTCCCAGTTGCCTTGTTGTCATGGGGGAAGAGCAGCCATGGCCAGCGGGACAAGAAAGGCAGAAGGCAGTGACCTGGGCTCTTGAACACCGAGGTGGCCCGAGGCAACAGCTCCACAACTGGAAAAAATGAGGGTAACAGGCAAGAGACTTAAGAGGGTAGCAGTGGTCCCAGAAATATTGCTTGCTCTGGGGGACAAAGATAAGAGAGCAATGTGGATAGAGAGGAATGACTGCCAGCCCCAACTCCTACCCATGCCGTGGCCTGGGCTCTGTTACGTAGCCTTGCCCTTTCCTCCATGTAGGATCACAGGAGGGGAGGCAGGATAGTGGGATGTAGCCACTTTAAGCCTATCAAATACAGTGCCAACTTCACAGGATTTTACAGAAATGTCAGACCGCTATAAAAAAAGTGGCCTATACTCTATTTTCACCTTGTATGGAAAGCAACTCTCAGAAAGGCTATGGGATTGAAAGTTCCAATGCTTGAAAGAGCTGGAGGAGCCTCTACAAACAGTGACCGGTACTAGCGTGTCTCAGTCTTGACCTCTGGCTACTAAGCTGAGACTAAGTGGAATTTGGTTTATATGCTTTAGTAATTTCTCTGCTAAAGCATAATTTGCCATCACTGGAGCTGGTGGAGAAATAGATGCCCTTTCCAGGCAAAACTGATATAAGACTATCATCAACTCCCTTCATGAAGACCATTAACCTGTCTTCAGCTGGCTGAAGGGAAGGTGTTTCACCTGGAGATGAGACTGTTTCATTACCAACCCACTGAGACCTCCAGGTTTCCCTCTTGTCTCCTGAGGCCATGGTGTTCTGCCCTTTTTCATCGCTAAAATAGCTGTCTGTTCCCTTTCTCACCTGTCCCCTTTTCCTGGTTTATTTCCTTGCAGAAATTAATCTTCCTTTAGACATTCAAGTGCAAAGAATCCCAACCTTAGATGATTTTCAGTAATAACTTCTTCTAAACTAGCTCTCAGTACACTGAAAACTTGATTTTATTCTATTTCTCCTCCCTTAAAAATAAATAAATAAACAGGGGAGGGTATTGTGTGTAACCACATGAGGAACAGTAAGACCAGCCATTATGGATACATTAGTGTGTATTTCAATATCTATAGAATGTAGCTATGCACATGATGTTTTTATAACAATCTCTAACATCCTCAAATCCATATATTCAATATCCCTCTGCTGCTTAGAAAAGCGTAAAAGATCTTCATCTGTTAAATAAATCCTAGTCACCAACTCTTAGCTTAAATCCATGACAGCTTTGTCATACAAGAAAAAGGACTTCAAATCTCAGTGCCAGCAGTTTAATAGCAACTTTACATGGAATAAATAACAATAATACAGAAATAAAAGATGGCAAAGGTGCAAATCAGCAGGGATCCTACCAACAGTTCCCAGGATGCTTTTCTTTCAAGAAACGAACAGATGCAAGATGCACCCATATGAAAGTGTGCACTGATAGCACCGATTTTCATTAGCTGAACATGAACGTTCTTCACCTGTGACTTGGGATGCAGCGAGTAGGCTTTTTGCATTGCTTCCATCCTTCAAATACAATCTCTCATGTCCTGTTCTGAAGTCTTCAAACACTTGGCAGGCAGTCCCAGCCCTTTCACTTCCCAGGGAGAACAGACCGTTTGCCAAGAGAAGGATTCAGAACTGGATAAACATGAAATAAATACTTCTGGGAGCTTTATTTTGCTTGTGATACATCTTTAGATTTTGCATTTGAACTCTTTGTGGAGGCTTAAACTTTAACAGGCTTGCCCCTTCCTCTCCCTCCTCCCCAGTGTCTCAGGTAACAGCTGTGAGTTGGGAAGGCAGCATCAGCTTGATGGGGAAGCGATAGGAGGTTTCAAACCTCAAGGACTTCCCTTTGAGATGAAGGTCAGTCACCACAGGTAGTTGAGTGACCTTCATTTCCAGCAGCAAGGAAGTACTATCCCCGTCCTCCAGAAAGAGCTCAGACCTGCTATTCCACCTTGTCATAGACACAGAATGGAGGCTGAAAAGAAACCTTAGCCTTGCATTGACCCACAGACAATGCTGAAACATCACCTTGCTCTTTTTCCAGACACCTCTGTGTGCAAATCGCACAATGCCAAAACTTCAAACTACCCTAAAGAAACCAAATCACTCTGTCTACTCTATGACAGCTCACAGCCTGACCTAGCTATTCATCTCTAAAGGTGTGTGTGTCCTGTTTGCTTGGGTCTATGCCTGCTACGCTTCTTGATCCTCCATCCAACCCTGCCTGCTTCCAAGCCTGCACAACACATGCCAGTGGCGTGGGCTGAGTCACTGCATGATGTATTTCATGAAACATGAGCCATTGGTGAGTGAGACACAGCACAAGTTCCTACAGATGCCCTGGTCCTCCCTTATGTGCTTTTCATTTCTTACCCACCAAGAAGAGTGAAAGAGAAGGGGAAATTTCCTGAAACAATCTGAGTAGGTGTCCACACCAGGAAAACTACAGCACAGTGCTGAGGACATAGGTGTGTAGCATGGGATGGTGAAAAGGAACAACTGAGCCTGTTTGTACCTTAGGCTGGACCAGGCAGCACAATTCAACAGTGAGATTTTCACATTTAGCCTCTATCCAGAGCTAAATGATAGCTCGTGCTCTATCACCTGATGGCCCCTCCCCAGAAGAGAAGGGGGATCAAGAAAAGCAGAGGTCATCCCTGAGCTGAAACAAAAACAGATTTGACAAAACACGAAAACAAATATTAATACTAAAGCCAATATAAAGTATAAAAAGTTATACTCAGCCCATTGAATGTATAGTAGACACCATGACAGGAAAAAAATCCTCAGGAGCAGAATGGAAGGAGCAGAAGAAGCCCTCATCCTCAACAAACCTCTCCCTTTATAGTGAGGGTGATGTTTATGGGATGGGACACACCTGGGGCAGCTGCCCTGGCTTGTGCCCCTCCCAGCTCAAGCTCCTGGCTGACTCCAAACTCCTGATGGTCGCACACTGTGGCTGGGCTGGGATTCCATCCCAGCAAAAGCAGGACAGGAGGCACAGGCAGATGTGTACAGCTCTTAGCCAATACAGAAAACATTCTTTAGATAGG
>NW_009735740.1:19092-32457 GCF_000703405.1 Apaloderma vittatum | reverse complement strand
GAAAGAAAAATCATTACTTGCTTTCTGTAACAGATATAAAACAAAGATAAAACAACAGTGCTGGGGAATAGAAGCAGATTGAGGGCTGAGGAGTATTTCTTAAGGAAGTAAGATTAAGTAATCATCTGTTTCCTAATTTTTCTCTGTTTCTCTGCCTCAGCATAAAATTTCAACCAGTTGGATGGAAAGGTGGAGTAGCCAAACATACACTCCTGGCAGCTGTGTGGCAAAGCAGCAGCTGGATAGATGAGGGATAGGAAAAGATTTGGTTGCTGAGGGATAGGAGTAATTGCTACCCTTAATAGACGTCAGAGACTCCACACTGGCTCCAATATCCAAGAGGCAAGTCCATAGGACAACCAGCCTTTTAAATACTTATTATCTGAGGTCCAAAGTTTCTCCTAGTTTCTAATGCTGCACCTGATTTTCTGACATAGAGTTGGTTTTTCTTGCTCATAGAAGATATTCTGGGGCCTCCTAGCAGTTGTGTCCGAAAGAGCATAGCTGCCTGTGTGGCTATTTGTTGTTCACATCACATTTGCAAAAGGCCCAGGCAGCAGTAGGGGGAAGAATGGACCTGAATAGAGAGTGTAGGAAAGGGGGAAAACAGAAGTACTAACGCATTGTCAGCTGGTGGGATTTTTTTTGTAGATATTCTTTTCTCTCTCACCTTGATGCCTCATTTCACCTGCTTGCTGCCACAGGCGATTGGACTGTGTGGTTGTGCTCCGCAGGAAACAACGAAGAAGAAATTACAATAACAAAGTACGTCAGCAGCTTCCAGGCTCCGATCAGCTGTGAGATCTTTGGCGGCTGCTCACATCCCCATCTACACCCGGGGAGGAACATGCTCTACAAAAGCTGCTCCTCCTACTGCCCTTGACCAATGCAAGTTAGAAACCAGTAGTAGCTGCATTTTCTTTGTCTTGGGACATGCCCTGTCTGGTTTAATTTTTAAAACCTCCCTATGTTCTTTGGCTGAGCATGAAGCAGGAGGACAGTGCAGGCAGAGTGTGTGCTTCTCTGCAGGGATGTAAGCAAGAAGGGAATTGTGGCATCTGGAGCCCAGCTGAGCGCCTGTAATGGGTCTTACATGCCTGGTTCTGAAGTTCAGCGGCTCTTGAAGACATTCTGACATTCACAACCCTGTGTCACTCAGGGAAAGAAGCTAGCACCCTTCTCCAGGCAAAGCTCTGCCACCAACAAAGCGCCAGGACCCGCAGCTGTGAGCTGGGGTGAATCAGTGTAGCTCAAGGGAATGACTGGGTTCTGTCTATTTGTGTTTGCTACACACCTGGTTCCTCCACTTCTAGGTATTTTTCTGTTCTGAGATATGGGAGATGAATAGGCTAGGATCTACCTCAGCCCTTCATCTTCTTCCTTGTCATTACAGTGATAAATATATTCTGCACCAGCCATCTCAAGCTTCACAAGCGATGGAGCAGTGCTGCCTTTCTCCCAGCCTTTTGTTCAATCATTTTCTCTCTCCCTCCCCTCACGGTGGCAGCTAACTGAAGCATATCCCTTCCACCTCTGCTTTGATTTCCTGCCACCACCCACCTCCTCTTGATAATCATTATTAACAAGGGATAGGTCACTTTGGAGTCCACAGTTTTCTGTTACACGAGAAGTCAGTCTTGCAAGATCAGGCTGCTTCTAAGATTTCTAACTGGTTCCTTTTCCACTAGCTAGAAATCCTCGGTCTTTCCTGAAGTGGATTGTCTTCCAGGCAACAAACACATCATGAACCCAAGAGATAACCTGATACTGTTTGGCAATAGAACATCTCTGTTTAAAGAGGTCACCACAAATGTTCAGACCTGTAGCATCTTTTGGCATCGGTTCCTTCAGTGGCCATGCAGAATCTGTCTCGCTGCGTCTAGAAGCTAACTTGCAATTTACTTGTCTCAGGAAGAAAAACGAAAATAAAATCAAAGAGAGACCAAGGAAAGCGTAGGTGTTAATGCTGCCATAAGTACATACTACCCCCCAGAGGGCTTTGGAGTCTGTCCACTGCCATGGCACCAAGGGTCTGTGTTAGATGATTGGAACCTGGGACTCAGTTTTAATTGTAGCAGTGTGTTAAAGTGGAATACCTCTAATCACTTGTTTGAGCTCTTTAAGACACCTCTGTAAAGATGGATTAGAAGAAGGACCCTTGTAATGAACAGGAAGTTATATCCCACGGGGGCAAACCAGCACAGTTAGTATCATGTGGAGGAGCACATTTCAGATATGTTAGTTTTGATCTCTGTAGGAAGTTTGTAAAATCAAACCCACAGGAACCACGATTCATCTGCAAAGGTAAAACGAACATCTCTGTTGCCTAACATAAAATCTGAACTAACTCCCATTGGGAATCTCTCTGTTGCTTTTGATGGGGTTCAGAGCAAGCTGTCATTTAACATTGTATTAATTCAGAAATGGTGCTCTTTGGGCCCAATCCTGCTGCTTTTCCTCAGACAAGTCTCCCACTCAGGTTATTGGGACTTTCTATTATCTTTTCAATAGACAATGGAAAAATGGGTATAAGAGAAAAACAACATCTTGGCATCCTGATCTGGAAGGGGGAAAGGTACTGGATTTACATATTTTCATGACATCAAAACCTGGCCCAGGGCTCACTTGGGTCAACACAAAGATTCCTGTTTTATTCCAATGGGCTCTGAGTCAAACTCTAAGAATGAATTTAATCATACTTGACATTAGCTGTCTAAAGCCTGGTCAGCTTAAATCCAGGCTGAGCAGCTGGACTCCTATAAAAGCAGCTGCACAGATAGGCATTTCTGGGACAATTCTTCTGATCTATCTTGAACGTGTACCATGAAGTGGGATGAAACACCCAGCCCTCTCTGGTGGCTACGGAAAGAATCTAGCTGTCTTAGTCTAAGCACCTAACTTTTAGATGGACTAAATCTAATAAGATCAATACCACCTAAATTGTTCTATGTGGCCCCTGACAGAGCAGCAGAAACCTCATCGACATCCAAAGAGATCTTTGACAGGAGAAGAACTAATAAATGCAGAATTCGATCCTTTATTATTTCTTTTTTTTGTTGCTATTTCTGCAGCTCTAACCACAGCCTTGGTTTAATAAGACATGCTAATGTGTTATGACTTCTGGGAGCTCTAGAGTGAACCCATGTTGATAACAGGCTTAGCTTCAGAAATGATAAATCACAAGGGGGAGAAGAGATATGAAAATTCTTTTCAGCCCTCGCAAATGAAAAGAAGATGTGATTGCAGAATATGTTTAGGATGTGTGAGTGGGGTTCCTATAATCAATCATCCTAAATAAACCATTTTACTTAGCATCTGTTTGAAGGCAGGCAATCAGGCTAGGTATATGTTTTCTCCGTGTAAAAATGCTTACAGAGTCTTATATCTGAATTTCTCTATGTTAGATATTTTACATGAACCCTCATTTTATAGCATATGAGTCCCTGGCAGACTTCAAGGAGGCTTTATGCATGAAACCAGAAAGTAATACTAGTTACATTATACTGATGGAGCAAACAGACTTGTTCAAAAGCAAGCAAGACATGTAAGGCGGAACACCACAAATAAAGCCCGGCACTCTTATCCCCTAGCTACAGGAGCAGCTCTCTTGTACCAGCTCCCTCGTATCAGCTCCCTAGATGACTTTTTCATCCTCATAAACTACATCGAGTGTCCCACTTTAGGATATTTTTGAAAGAAACTTCTAGTACTGTAGGGTGATCATCAGCATTTCACTTTGCGTTAATGTCTTCCAGCAAATAATCGGGCAGGCAAAACAACCCCAACAACAACAACATCCAGAAACATCCCTTCCGTAGTTCCAGAATGACAGTGTAGGCTGCTGGAGTTTGTCTTGTCCTTGTCCCTGTGAGAGAGAGGGACAGCAGAGGGTTGCTCTGTGTCTCATCAGCTGTCTGCTTCCTTACACAGTCTAGAGTAATGTTTGCCATCTCAGTTTATTTCAACTTCTGATTGGCTACACAGGGTATAAATGATGCACAGATGATCAAAATCCGGCCCAGGGTACCTGAGCTGAAGAGAGTTGCCACAGTTCCATTATATTTTATGAAGTGCTGAGCCTGACACAACCACATTCCTCCTTTGTTCCCCTTTTTTTTGCCTTTTTTCTCCTCCTCTTGTTCATTAATGGTGCAAGCACTTGCTTTTAATACTTTATATATAGATGAGGAAGATATATGTATATATTCTTCATAATTCTTGCCATGCACAGTAATATTGTAAAGACTCACCAGAGTCATGTTTATTTTGTGTCAGGGATTCTTTGCTCATCTACAGGTATTTGCCTGGGAAGCTCTCACGGTCATTTTGCAGAGTGTCTGTGTTTTTCCTCTGCACTTTCTCTCCCCGAGGTATCATCAGTTTCTGGCAAGCTTCAGTCTTCTTTATTTGCTTTTAAGTCCTGGGCAGAATCTCTACAAGCCTGGAAAATTCAAGTCTTGCTAAAGGGCTGATGCAGGGTCACTCCGAACAGTTTGCACTTTCCAACAGAGGCACCTCCCCATCCAAGGGTAAGCTCGGATGCAATGGCACTGCCTCGATGTGATTTCAGCTGTGTTGATGCTCACCAAATTTTGGAGCACCTCTGTCGATTACAAGTTGCTAAATGAAGCCGTATGCCTGCACGTCTAGTTTTCTTCTCCATTCAAGGTCATTCACTGCCCTAGCTGTAACTTCACACCCTATAACTTCACAGTTCACAGCCCTACCCCCAGGCTATTTCATTTGATCTGTTTGTTTACATTTAGCACAATCCCTACACTCAGCTGCACGTCAGGAGTGTGAAGACATCCAGGCAGATACTCTTTTAATAGACACCCAGGGCCTGACTCTGTTCAGTCCTGAGACAGCCAAAGCCATCACACCAGGGGAAAGGAGGAGTGAAAAGCTGCCAAGAAGCTCCACAAGATGTTGCTGATGAGCCCAGGTTTCTCCCACACTCAGTTTTGAAGGTGACTTTTTGTTCCTGGTGTCTCACTCGATAAATCCCCTTTTCCCAGCCATGTGATGCTGCTGTGGACACAACCCAGATCCCCAGCCCTTCGTTCCTGCAGACGGGCTGCTGCCCCGCTTGCCTCTGCTTGCAAACAGCAAATGTCTAACTGCTGCCTTGCAAGTGCAAGCATTTCCATGTGCCATTGACATTTTCTCATTGCAAGGCATATGTAAAACCAGCCCTGCGAATTACACAAAAAAGGCAAGAGTTTGATCGCAAAACCTGATAAAAGGAGTTGTGTCAAAGAAGAGCATATATTGTACGCAAACAGGAAAAAGTAGCTTCCCATTCAGGCTTCGTGCTGAAGAGAGATTATTGTCTGACATCTCTGCAGTCTCCTCCTTTCTTTTGTGCAACAAAAAAGGTGATATAAACATATTCTGGAAATATATATTATTTTTCAAGGGAACCAAAGTTTTTTGAGGCTTCAAATCCAACCAGAATTGTCTCCAAATTAGTAGTGAGCACTAAGAGTATCCTCAATGAAGCAGAAGGGTGGCGAATTTAAAGCTTTTATGATTTGCATTTATACAAAAGAACGTGGAGCTGAGTGCCAAAGATGTGAGTGAGCAAGATTCAGATAAGAAACGGAGATTTGTGAGAACAGAAGAAACTCTTCAGCAGCCAACCTTCCCCGAATCTTCAGAGAGATTCATTCAAGGGCACAAACGAGCTTCTGACTAACAGGGAGCTGTGAGACTCCCTCCCATGTGGGGGCTTATTGCAAAGTCATCTCTGAGGGTTTGCTACCCCACTCCTGCTGATGAGGTCCTTCCCTGGGACCACAAGAGAGCCTGGTCTTGGTGTGGGGTCCGGAGGAAGAGCACTGCAATGCCCTGACATGAGCAGGGCTCTGCCTTGCCACATGTGCCCCTTCCTCGCCAGCCCCAAGAGCTCGAAAGGGGAGGTTACCCCCCGCAGAAATCCCACTATGCAGGCTCCAGAGTGGGTGGATGCTCTGATACCGAAGTCAGATTTTCTGTGTTGGCAAAACCTGGCATCATCCGTTTTTTCTATGAAATAGAGATGACTGTTTCCCTCGGCAAGATCACAGAAACTCACCCCTTTGCCAAGCTGGGGCTCACCCCTGCAGGAGGTGACATCTTTGCCGTGTTCAGTCCTGTTGGTGCTGCACAGACAGAGCTGAAAAGACTATCGGGGGAGTCCCAGCCACGCATCACAGATGCTTTGTCTGCACGCTTCATAAAGCTACTGCATAGAGGCAGTTCCTCCCAACAGCTTCAAATTAGGGTCAGGTTTACTTTACGTCTCCTTCTCTTCCACTCCTAAGGCAGTGGTGACTTTAGCACAAAGACCCTTCTCGTCCTCTCACTAAGACGCGAGGCTTTGAGATCCCTCCCAGCTGCTTCTCTCCTGCAGGCTCTGCGCCGCTTTGTGAGCTGCCAAGGGAAGGTGGCAAATCTAGGGATGGGTTGCTCTCACTTACGTCGGGTGTGATAAGTGGCAAAAGACAGGAAAATACGGGCTAGCTTCCTTCTCTTGTATTTCACATTTTCATAGACTCATACAATGGTTTGGGTTAGAATGGACCTTAAGATCATCTAGTTCAACCCCCCAGGCACGGGCAGTTTGTATTTCTTAGGCTCACTTACAAACCTGGGCACTGGTTCTAAAGAACTGCTGAAAGTTTATTGACATCCTCCATGGACTGTATGAGAGGCAAAGCTTCAGTGCCTTCCTTATGTGTGATTTTTTTTCGCATTTACACTAATAACAATCTATTTGCTGTATTTACAAGGCGTCTACTGCCTCAGTATCTAAGCGATGCTACTAAATTACCTCCTGTACAAGGCAAGTACAGAGACAAATTGAGTGCTGGATCCCCAACAAACAGTCTACGACATGAACTGAGCTGTTTCAGGTTTAATTTTACTGCACATCACTGGCAAGAATTAAAAGCTGTAATAAAGTGTGAGGAGAGAAGGAGCCAGGACCCTACTGGGCAGGTTGATGGAGAGGGAGTGAGCTGCACCCCCGCTCATTCAGCAGCCCCAATCCTGGCTCTGCCCGTGACCCCCCCAGCACCCTGACTGATGGCTACACATCTAATGAACCCCTGTGTTCAGTGGGCTCAGCAGGAGGGATGGAAAAGTCACTTGTTTCTGAAAAAATAAAATAAAATGCAAAACTCAAGGTTATGTTTGTTCTCCAAGTCAAATCACAGCAGGAAGTGACTGTTTACATGTAAATGCATGCGTGCTTACATGTGAAACTAATCAGCTTGGCTTTGGCAGCAGTAGCTAGAGTTTGCCCAGCCCCATTTTCCCAAACACTAAAATAATAAATAGGGGGAAAATAGGAACTTACTCCAAAAAGTAATGCTAAATCCAGCTCCTCAAGAGAAAAACTGTGCCTCAGTCTCTAGAGCTTCTTCCTCAGCCCTTGTCCCACCAGAGTGTGAATGCTGTGGACTCCAACAAGGACAAGGTTTCAACTAAAGAAGGATTTTTTTGTTTGCCTTGAATAATCTTGGCTGTCAGATGTAAGTTTTTTCAAGAAGCCATTTCCAGGTGACTAAGCCCAGTCCTGGGTCTGTTTCTAAGCTTTGTTCTGAGACTCCTTACAGGCAGATTATGATGGAAAAAAATCACTGCTGGATATCAGAATCACCACTAATTTGGGCACGGTTTCTGGAGTACCTCGGATCGGTAGCCTGTCAAAAGGCTGACAAAGAAACTGATGCACACAGGAGCTGCGCATCTGCAGCCAGGCCAGGTTCAATGCCCCTTCAGGGCAACGTGCCTTATTCATGCTCAGTGTCCACTGATGTGGGGTTTCTGGACACCACCTGCAGTTTGAATTATGAGAAATACAAAATTTTGATAGCATACTGCTCAAAGTACGGAATACATCATAGTTAAAGCAATAGGCCACTGCCCTGCTCAGCATACCCAGCAGAACAAAGCAGGAAGGCGAGCTGATTTTTGTATCTTAAGTAAATAAACCTTTCTGATCCTTCAGGCAGAGTCTACAATTCTGCAATGTATTCTTGTGAGTTGTTCTTTTACTGTAAATATCCTTTGCTATATTAAATCATACATCACTACCCAGTGTAGCTGATTTTCCATTCACATTGACACTTGTGGGCAATATCGTCATGCCCTGATGTCCCATAAAGCACCCAAGCAGCATCCCTCAGTCATGTCTCATTTGCATACTCCCAGATGCTCTGGGTGAGCATCTGAGTGAAAGAAAGAAAAATGAAATATTTACTTTTTGTTTTAACATGCCAGTAGTAAAAAGATATCGATGTGGTGAGGTTGGGACATAAAAATCAAAATTATGTTGGGAATAAAAAGTGAGGCATAAATTAGCGCTGTTTGCTTCACCCATGTTTTAAGAGAGTTAGCATTACCCTGGTGCCATATACCATGCCAAGGATATTTGGGGAAATGTGCAGCACTGTATTTCAAGAAAGCATCTGAGCCAAGATGACATTACTAAAGGCCACGGCAGAATTAATGCATGGCCACCAAAAGCCTTTGCCAAGGGCTGACTGCGAAGCTGCCATGTCAGAGAGTGGAGAGGCAAGGAGGAAGGCAGATCCTGACCGTCTGTCAAGACAAAAGGATAAAGACCATCAAGAGAGGAAATGTGATTCATGCCTCTCTTCTAGTGACATCCTTTTTCTCTGCAGGACACTTAGTGTTTGCATTGTTTCCAGGGATACGTGCCACCATCTTGCAGACCTTGCACTTGTCTCGACACAAAGATATTCAAGGCTTTGTGTTGTCAGCATCCACCCTAAATTGAGAACTGGAGGGGATTATCCCCATTCTTGGTTAATCGTTCAGTCCAACTGAACAAGGTTGTAGCACATAAGGCAGCAATAATTCCAGAGGAGTTAATGACACTGTCTGTCTTCCAGCTATGCTGCTTTAACCGTGGTCTAAATCAGCTGCCACTGAGGGCATCATCCTTACTTAACTCTCAGAAACGTTGGGACAAAAAGGTGAAAGAAATCTCCTGTGTTGTCAAATCCAGTTCGCTGCCATCTCAAGCAATCACACATATAACCCTGATCTGAAACACATCAAACACCAGCTTGATTTCTGTCCCCTTTTCATTATTTGAAGAGTTACTCCACTTATTCTTGTAAGACTTCTTTTAGTGCTTGGTCCACCTGTGACATTTTATATCCAAGAACTACTGTGCTACTAGTGTTGCTTAACCTAAGTAGCTTTTCACTCTCCTGTATTTTTATCCCTTTCCTATTTTATTCTAAGAATGCGATTACATTTACTTTCTGGTTCACTGAATTCCCTCAATCCCCAATCCCTAGGAGGAAATATAACCGACATAACTGAAAAAGTAATTTTTATTTTTTTTTAAACAAAAACCCCATAGATATCTCCATGGGGAAGACTGAAAAGCCTCTGTTTTGTGGTTCTCCTTTCACGATGATGAAGTTGGTACACTGCCAGGGAGGGGTGAGGATCTGTGCTGGGTGTCTACAAGTTCATACAAGGACTTAGACACCCGCTGCAGTACCGAACACACACACACACAGAGCAAAAAGCTGTCAATGCTCCAACCTCAACATACAACAGCAAGAAAAAGGAAAGAAGTGGAAAAAAAAAACACGAAAAAAACCCTCATGAAGCATAAGGTGGCATGGAAACGTTCATGCTTAGTTTGACAGACGGAGGAACGAGACCTGATCGAAGAACGCTCATTGCTGCAGACACGCTCTTTGAAGTTAAAGAGGGGCTGCTGGAGTTAATGGACCTACTCGCACATGTAAAGACTACTGGAGGAGACCATCAATTTTCTATAGGTCACTGGGACCAGACACAAATTCAGAGGGAATGAGAGAGCAAAGAAGTAGAGCTATTAGCACAAAGCCTGTCACTTTTTTCATTAAAATCAGAACTCATGCCAGAGGGCTGAAAAGTGGCCAGTGCTGTATCCATCTTTAAATAAAGGTGTGAAAGGAGATGAAGGAATTACAGGCTGGCAAGCCTTACTTCAATTGAAGGAAAGATAAGAGAAAAACCATTGAAGACAGAGTTGCAATGCCCCCAGATGCTTGGGACAAACCAGCATGGAGGCTGTCACGGTAAATCGTTGTGCTTCTCCACCTATTTTAATACATTTCAAAATGTTAACAAAAAATAATGGATACCTCTGAACAAGCAGAGGCGTTATTTAGGTTTTCAAAAGATTTTTCGAAAAAAGCCCTCACAAGGAGCTATTAAGGAAAGCTTAGTGGGTTACCTTGAGGTAAGGGGTAAAAGTTCTTTCATGGATTGAAAACAAGCTATGACATAAAAATCAAAGAGCTGTAATAAAAAGTCCAATTCTCAGCATGGAAAGAGGTTAATAGTGGGAGGTTCTCCAGGGACTACTCCTAGGACAAGCATTGTAACAGATATGTATTAAGAGCCTGAGGAAGGGGTGGTTTAGCAAAAAAGGGCAACATCTATTCAAAGAACAAAATTTCCTCCCTCCCTCATCTTCTTCTTAGGTCACTTAGGTCAAGAGAAGATGACAAGAAATTAATTTAAGACAGACCTCCGAGAAGGATGGAAGTGGGCCATACGACAACAGATAAAACCCTGCTGAGGCCATAGCATGCATAACAGGCTTTAGGAGAAAAAAATGGAACCATTCATATACAAATACATCATATCCTCTAGAGGATCAAAGAAGATGTAGGTCTCTGTGGGGAGCTCAGTATAAGATGCGTGTTCAATGCACAGTGGTCCTCAAAGGCCTGAATGAAAGGTAAAGCTGTTTGGAGAGGTATTATATTTTCTTCCTTGTTTTCTAACATCAGCCGCATGCTTTTGCCCTGGAAAACATGATCGTTTGGAAGCAGCAACTTAAGCAAAGCAAACCAGAAATATAAGGAAAAGAATGAGAATTTCTGCAGAAAAGAGAGTATTTCTTACCCTACAGAGGAAAAATGGCAATACCAGGGTGTCACCATCTTGCAGGGGTATCTAGGTGGTAGAAGTGCAAGAGAAAGAAAAGGCAAAGAGCTGATCAGTAGTCTTGTTTGTTTTTTTCTCTTTAGATTTTGTTTATGCTGAAGCAAATAAGCTGAAAACACAGAGAAGTCTATTGAACTGTGTGTGAGTACCCGGCGTGCAGCAACCAAGAATAAAAGATATCCAGGTCAATCAGCTGTTCCGTTTGCTCTTTTCAGCAGTAAATGGAGGAAAGGTCACTCGAGCAAATTAAGAAGAAAACAGAGTAAATAAAGGGAAACAATTTCTCTCTTTAGATGTAACTAACCTGTGCCATTTCCAGCTGCTTGTTTGCTTTGAGGCAAATAACAACAACAGTTTCCTGAATTTCTCTGAAGAAGAAAGCATGGGGAGTAATGACAACCTTAGACCTCAGAGGAGTGCTTAAATAAAGTTATTGCTTGTTGTGTAAGTTCTGTACCCACGGCATGGAAATGGGGCAGTACTTTCCTTAAAGGGGACATATCCAAGTCCAAAGAATTGCAATAATGGGGAAATTGGGAAGGAAATTATCCAGGTGATTCCAAGCAGCACTTCTACACACAGCCGGTGGACTGAGACCCATATAGCCCCGCCAGATTCTGACTCCAATCCTGACTCTCCCTATATGCTTGAGAACACCACATGAACATTAGGTATTGTATGAGGGATATATATCCATGAAGGAGTGCTTGTTAAGTGAGCTATTAGAATTAGGTTATCAGCCTAGTGAGTTACGGTCTCCTTTCAAAGCCTACAGGAGACACCGGCATGCTGGGTGCCCGACACAGTTAGAAATCAGATCTCAGAGATTATGTTAAATCTTTGTTTGCTGAAAGCTTCCAGACTTATGCTGGGAAAAGCGCAAATCAATTACCTGAATCCTGATCTTACACAGACAGAAACAGGTTTGAGAGGAAGACTACACCACCAAAAAGCCACCAGAGTCAGGCTCAATATATGAAATACCCATGAGCTGCCATGGCAGGCTCCCTCCTGTTTGTCACACGCGCTATCAGGGCACAGGATATTGATTGCAGATACCAGTGCAACACACTTCCTAAAATGATAAACACACAAGAGGATCTATTAATGTATTTTCCATCTGCGGCAGGGGATGCAAATCCATTTGGATTCTCACGTGAACAGGTCTGATAGGCTCATAGAAATGGGTGCTGCTGTACAGCTCGCATCAAAACCTGGCCCTGGGGACGGTTACTTGGTTTCTGTTGTGGCAGGGATGTGTCTGTGCAGCTTTAAATGCTGTCAGTTAAGTTCCAGGTGACAGCCTGTTCTCTCCAGAATCAGATGCCAGAGATACTAGAAACCTTAGCCAAAATTTGAGATTGCTCCGCAGGAGTTACAACAAAGTGAGATACCAATCCCAAAACTGCCCCACTTCCATGAGGTTATCTCAGTCCTAAGAGAACCCTGAACACAAACCAGACTTGGGCCAGACGCAAAAACTCATCAGTGGGCATCAGCATTTCCATGTAGCTGTCCAGAAGATAAACACACCCCATAGGCACAGATTAAGGCTCTCTTGGCACCTGATCTGGCACAGGGGGAGAGACTCCCTGTGAAAAAGTGTTGACAGAGATGCCCAGGGGAAGAGGTGATACCACGTTCCTAAGAGCCTATTGCTGCCAGGGGGCTGGCCATGTTGCACAGCCCTTCTCTGCAGGCTTCCCTGTCCCTCCTCTGCCCCCAGAGTTTGATTCTGCCATGGGAAAACTCTTAAGAGCTCTCTTTGGCAGGATGACCCGTGCCTGACAGCTGCTATCAAAGTCAGGCATTTCTTGTATGTTCTTGTGTGTAGGGGAAGAAGAAAAAACCAGCAGGGAAATGTCAGCAGCTACGTGTAGCTTTGCTTATGTTGGCTGTTATCTCGCTGTGATAAGCAGGTGGACTGGGGGGTAACAGAGCCTCTCTTTCTTGAAGTTAATGTCCTTGTCTCTTTCTCACAGAACCCTCTCCTGTGAGTTTAGGACTGTCAAAGTTTGACACAGTCCTTTCTGCAAAGAGTCAACCTGGCTCCTCCCAAGGGCAGCATCTTCCTCAAGGGTACACGCTGTGCTGTGGGCAGGGAGCTCTCTGAAGGAGTTGCTCTGAAGGGCGTCCTTCCACAGCAAAGGTAGAAGCATCATGTGCCTCAGGATACGTTAGCTAAACTTGAAGTGTTGTTAAATGAGGTTCCAGTGTGATATTTTCATTAGGGTTCAGTATTGAATATTCTTTCGCTGCTGCTGCGATGCAACCTTTGACACTGATGGGACAAAGTCTCATTCACTCCTCCCTCTCAAACTTTGCTGTCTTTCGTCTCTGTCATCTCTGCTATAGCCCATGATCACTCCCCCTGTGCACCTTCAGGCTCCAAAT
>NW_009735740.1:0-19061 GCF_000703405.1 Apaloderma vittatum | reverse complement strand
AAAAATGTGCCAGAGTCAGCCCCGCACCGTTATCTGCTTTTGAGACGCTAATAGTGGGTGAATTTTCTGTGCTTCTGTAGCCTGGATCAGAGAGAATTCCTCTCTCTCCAACTCCCACAAAAATCCCTAAGCTTTTTACAAATATTAAAGGTTGGATTCTTAACCCCATACTCATGGTAACACTTTGTTCAATGTGATTGCACTCAAGTCCATGGGATTACTTATGAAAGAAATGCTACTGACTGTAAGTGTAGATATTCCAGTACAATTCATTAATTTTGCTTTACAGCATATTTGTGAGGCTTAACAGATGGGAATATTGACATTAGAAGTTCATACGATTGGCTCAAGGTCAGAAAGTGACAGGGCTGGGAACTTAGCCAAAGCATTGATTTTCTTTTCTCTCTTTTCAGTCATGAGGTCAAAGACTTAAAACATAGAAACCAGCAGCACCAGCCACTGAGGAACCCTTCAGTTTGCAAAAAGGAACTGTCAGCTTGAAGGAGCAGCCCCTCACATGGCAGCACAGGCAACCAGTCTGAGGATGTGGAAAAAATGGAGAATAGAAATACATCGAGGAGTTGGGAAGAGGGAGGAAACAGAGTCAGGTGCTGATTTTTTTTCCTTTTTTCACCACTGACACTTGGAAGAAGACTGAGATCATACTTGGGATGATGGTGAAAGTACTGCATTCTTTTTTGTTTGCTATAAAACTGTACTTTAGAACAAATATTTTTAAAGCCTCTAAAGGGACTGAGGATAGAATCCTCTTGGCTCTCATCAGGAGACATCACACTATCATGTTTGACCCTTTTAGACCAAAAAGAAACTCCCTGAAGGGACAAACCCCAATTTGAGTCTGGGCAATCTTCCTGTCACAGAGGTCTGCACAAGTCTATGATCACACACCGAGACTTCCCATGACATTTGTTGGTTCAAGGAGGCTTCACTTTCTCGTGCTCATTCCTCCCTCATCTCACACCTTTCCCTCTTCATTTCTTGCTTCTAGCAGGGTAAGAATCTAATCTCTCCCACCACCTTTCCACTCCTTGAAGGCTTTCTTGCCCACACGTCAGTACTCCAGCCGTGACTCGCATTCGGCAACGTCTCCATCCTAAATGTTTTTGAAACTCTGTGGCACCTGCTCAAACACCTGCTCTGGGGGAACCAGCCAAATAATTAGCAAGATTTTTCTAACGACCAATTTGTAGCTGATGAGGCAAAGCAAACAGGAGGGATGATGTCCACGAGGCTGGAGCCACGACTGCAAGATTTGCCCCTGGCTGAATCACACATTCATCTTGAATTCTCCAGGCTTCTGGTAAGACCTTCATCCTCCTCACGCAAGACCTGAAAGATGCCCTGTTCCCATCGTGTGCCAGGCTTTACGCTCGCCTCCGGTGGCACGAGGGCCAGGTTGTCATTTCACGAAGCAGCAGCGAACAGAAGGATCCAAACGTAGCTCAGAAAAATCCTCAATCTGGCATTAATCACCTGCTCGGAGCTGCCGGCAGGCAGTGACATTTTCCGAGTGGCACACAACCAGACATCTGCTGAACGATCCAGCAGCTCCATCCAAGGGGAGGCGGCTGCCTTTTTGTCTCCTCCCTGTAGGAAAGGAAAGGTCATGGCAGTCCCAGGGAAGCAGGGCTTTGCATTGGGAAAAAGAAAAGTTATCCGTGAAGTCGGAGTCCCCGGGCAGCGAGCGGTCATTTCACAGGGAGCCCCAGTACTTCTGTGTACGTCGCTCACGGGTGTAAACCAACGTCACCTCCGGAGCTGCTGGGAGAACCAGTTAAATAAAGAAACTGAAAAAAGAGCTTTTCTATAGGAAGCAAACAGGGGAAATCACTCGGAGCAGGGTTGTTGAGACCGTAGCGTTGGCGAGACTGTTCAGGAAGCTTTGGGTGCGTCGTGGCTGTCGAGCACAGACAAGAGAAAATTCACTCAGAGCAGGTAGCTCCATTCCTGTGCTTCTTGCGATGGATTCTGAAATGACCTCTCTGCTGTACTGTCAAATGCAAAATAAGAATCTAATCGAACTATGGATCTGAGCCAGCGTAGTAATTTACCTGTTTCTGAGGCTGCACTGCAAAATACGTTTCTCTGAAATATAACACTGATCAAAAATAAAATAAGAATAGGCAGACAGATTTTCTATTGGAAAATGCTGATTTATTGAAACCAAGACATTTAATACGGATACATTGATTTCTTAAAAAATTTTGAGGATTTTCAGTGAAAGTTACAAGATGCACTGTGTGACGAAACAAGAAGCCAGATTTAACTCCTTGGTATCATCTAAGCTGAGCTTGAAGAATGGTATCTAAATCACAGTTTTGAAGGAGGTTTGCAAAACGTTGATTTTTCATTTCCAAATCCGGATTGCTGCATCTCACTTGCACACTGGCAAACCTGTGATCACATCAGCGCTTAGCACTTCTGTAGTATCTTCAGCTGAAGAGATGGAAGGCTTCATACCCAGGAAAACTTCCTACAAAACATTATGAATGCTGTTTGCTAGGGCTGGTTGAAAGGCTGCTGTTGCTTTGGAAGTGCTGGTGCTATGCAGGGTCCTTAAGACAAGCGTGGAGGTGGCATGTGATGACACGAAGCCTTTCCCTCCTTGGGCTTTTCCCAGAATCATTATGATATGTCAGTTGACACCCCTTGCTGAAGAAGACTGCTTCATGCCAGCTCCTGTTTTTATATCATCCAATCTTAGTTTTGATTTTTAAGGGACATTCTTGTTGACTATTTTTTTTTAATCACTTTCACAGACAGATAAAGATCATGCCAAACATCAGCCCCAGCCAAAGAAAACCTTTTTATTGGCAGGGTTTGTGGATTTCTATCACTCTTGCTCTGATGAACTGATGAGATTAGATAGAATAGGGCCAAGATTTCTCTTGGCTGTAGTACTTTCAAATCATTCCCTGCACCACCGGGGACGGGAACGTAAGGGATGGGATGCAGAGCGTGCCAGATGAAAGCTATTGCCTCTAGCATGGCCCGAGACAGCTTTAATGAAAAGCAGCAATGTCCCACATGCTGCGTGCAACCCTAACAACCTCCAGCGAAGGATTTTGTACTCCTGCCTTCCTCAAGGGGCTTTGCAAAATGTGTGCTGTGGATGATGAGCAAAACAGGGCTTCTTTATGTGCAGCCATCTTCAAGGGGCAGAAGCAGGATGATGGTCAAGTAGCGACACTGCGTTGGAGAAGTTGGGCGCAAAAGGAAGAGAGACGAATGTCTTTAGCCATTGCAAATTGCATGGAAAGTTTGGGGACCTGGAAGGTTATAACACAAGTTGAAGTTTGGCTGGTATGACAGCATTACCAGTGTCTCTTCTCGGAAGCAGTGCAAATATTTCCTTGGTACTTAGAGTTGGTCAAGACTTCAATGTTCTCTCTCATTCCAAAAAAAGGGCAAATGGAGGGTCAGGAGACATTTAAAGCAAGATGAGCCACAAACACTTGAGAATGAAACCTCATACTCCCACCCAGGAGAAATATATGAATTAATAAGTGTGTATATGTAACTATATAACTATGTGTATATATATATATATGAATCAGAGAGGTGAAAACCTTGGATAGATTTCAGACTTCTGGCTGCTTTCCAGCAACACTTTAGAAATACAGTACTAAATTTACGTTGGTTTCAGTAATGCAAGCCTAGAATTTCCCCCTGGAGATCCCATCTGCTCCTCACTTACATGAATCCCCCAAACTGGGGAACAGCAGGGCAGACATCATATTAAATCACTGGTTTTATCATGCCCATTCAGTTTTTTTTTCCCCTGGATCTGATGATCTGCCAGGACAGAGTGCTGCATCATTTACTTCATCAAAATGTACAACATGGCATGCCATAATCCAGGCAGTGGTGAGGTGCTAGGCTCAAAGGCTGGCTGACAGAGGATGCAAGCCCTGGAAATTCCTTGGTGCTGAGTTCCTGGAAGCTGACACCCTAGGGTCTATGTGATAGCTGAGCATTAGCAGATTAACTATTTGGACTAGCTGGGAATGGGAGAGGAAGCAGCTCAGAAGTTTTTGTGGAAGTTAGTGGAGTGAAAATAAACTCAGAAAAAAAGAAGTTGAGGCACGACCCACAGCCATCTCTTCAAAGAAAACAGAGAAACAGAGGAGACCAAGGTGACATGAGTTGTGTGAGGCTTAGGTGATAGAACTCCTTCATGTCCACACTGTTGCTTACAGACTCTAAAACCACGCATTTCCCGCCCCCCCGACTATTACAAGAGATCAAAAAACATTTTCTAGACCCAAGCTGCATTTATTCTGCCATTAAAATACAGCCCAGTGGGCACCATGCACAGCTAGGAGCAAAGAAGAAGGGATCAGGAGATGGAAAAATTATTTTCTGTGCGTGCCCTGGTGAGGAGACCACAGCAGGGCAGGGATGCATGGGGTGCCAGAGATGGAAACCACCGTGCCTTCCTCTTTGCAAAACAGCCTGCACCTGCAGCCAGCCATCAAAGCAGAGAGGATGGAAAGAGTAGAAATATCTCTTAATCTTGCTACAGAAATTCATTTTTCATTCCCCAGGCTGGATGAAGGTTGAAGGATGAGACAGGACATGGATGTGAACAATCCCTTCCCTGGGCTCAAGGGGGCATTTGTGATCTACAGCAGCTCTGAAGGCAGCGGCTGGTCACTGCTTTCGCAAAGGCTCTGCTCTTGCCTGCATGAGAAAAAGGAGCTTATCCTTTAGGCAAGGCTTCACCTGAGGACAGAAGGACACAAATTCCTTTTTGTGGATGCCCACAGCTCCATAGTCGAGCCCTCCAACAGCCCCGCGTGGCTCACAGACAGCTTAGCGTGATGTGAAAGGAGCAACATTCTCTTCTGGCTTCTGTCTCTCTGACAGTTTGAGTCCTCGCTTCAGGAGAGGACCCACCTCTGCTCTTCAGCGGGGCAAGATGAGGAGATGGGGTGGGGCTGACACCACCAGTGCGATAAGTTATGAGTCTCCTCCTCACAAAATACCTGGTGGGTTTTGTCTGGTGCACAAGCTCTTGGGCACTCGGCTGTAGGGCTCATCCGACAGGTGCCAGCAGAGCCTCCTCCTGCACAGCAGCACTAAGGGACATAGCACCAAGGCTGGCGCAGAGGACTTAGAGTACACTCTTCAAGATGATTTGGGTTTGGGTTTAAGCCATAACCCCATGTCTGTGGAGCCTGCCAAGGCTGTGAAGTTTTTGGGTGGCTTTTGCTCCTGTAAGAGCTGCAGCAACCCTCTCTAGCCCTGTTTGGCTTCTGCAGAGGCACAGGTGAGGAGAGGAAGGTGCTCTCCTCCTCCTCCCTGCTGCAGCACTCATGCATGGTCAAATTAAACAAGCAAGAACACTTGGAGAGCAGCAGATAGGAAGGGCTCAGCTGCACATTCGTGTCACATTCTTGCTCAAACTGACATCAAGCCCTTTTCCACCCAGACACAGCAGCAAATCTGAGAGGAGACCAGCTGAGTGGCAATGGCACGGTGCTGGGACACAAGGCTGCAGACATCCTCCCTTCTCCTCACAGAGTCTGCCCCCACCACAGACAGACCCATCACCTCCATGGCCAGGCTGCCAGTAAATTTGGGGCCAACAGTTTTCCAAAGAACTTCCATCACTTCAGTATTACCACAGACATTTTTTGCTTATTAATCTCTGCAGCAGAGCTAAATGTCACAGATACTTCCATTTTACAGGTGGAAAGATGAAGCATAGAGAGCAACAATAATTCATGAAAAATCAGGGGCAAAATATGGATTTTAATCCACATGAAAGTCCTAGCCATTATCCCAGCTCTGAATTTTCTTTCACAGAAATCCTGCCAGCCCATTCCCACCTTCAATTGCTATTACACACTTCTGCACAATTATTTCTCTGTGTATGCAAATATATTTTCCTTGTCATATCCATTAGCAAAATCAAAATAATCTAAAGGCACAATAACTAGAAATACCAATATTGTAAGAGCTGACATATATGAAGAGCACTGAGTGCCTACACGTGAGTCTGGCTCCTCTCCCTGTCCTACCACATGTTGATGTCTGACCTTGACCAAGTTGCTTAACAATAAAACCTGTCTCGTAAAATCTGGATAATAGCATTACACTTATCTGCATCAGGTGAAGGTTTTGATGCTTAATCAATAAAGATTCGTAAAAAGCTATGAGATGCTCTTAGAGAAGAAAATGTCCACAAAAGGTTGCAGCACTGCCCAAGACTATCAAGTGAGAGGAGGGACAAGCTGCCCTGTTACCACAGCAGGGCTGGAGCTCACTGGTGTGGGAGCAGCCCTGGCCCTGCCATGGGAGAGGAGAGCACATTGGGGTTACAGCAGGCTCAGAACTGGCTGTCAAGCTGCAAGCACATGCCTTACATCAAGGATGAGCTTTTACTTTCGACACGTTTTGGATCAGCAGCTTCTAATCTCAGAGACACCAAACACTTGATTTCTGAATTCCCTCTTCACCCCACCTTTCCTTTCCTTTGCCCCCTCAGGCTCTGGCAATTTGCTGTTGCCTACTAGAGTGGAAGGAATTATGTCTTTGGCAGCATAATCACACCACCCAAGCTTGATGCAGTGCTGGATGATCAATATAATGTATGTAAGAATGTATTAATATTTTGTTTACCCAAGCACGTTTTGAGGGCTATCTCTAACTTTTTTAACTTTGAAAATAACACAACACTGAGGAAATGGAAACACTTTCAGATCTAAGCAGAAGAAAATGTGTCTGCAGAGGGGAGAAAAAGTCTGTTCTTATGGTGTCTCTTGCCAGAGGAGAATTAGGAGCTCTGTCAAAGTTTAAGGCTGGGCTGGCCACTGAACTTTGACAGATACTCTCTATGATCCCCCAGCACTCTCCCAGGGGAGGAAAACAGGAGAAACAGGAAGAAGGGCTTTAAGGTTGAAAATGAAACTTGAAGCAATTTACTGAAAAAAAATAATACTAGCAGTAACAGCGAGGATGTCCAACTATACATGTGCAAGAGGACAAATATATTTATAGAGGACTCACACTTTCCCAATGACAGCAAAGTCCTGACGCTGAAAAGTGTCCCAGAGTCGACTCAGCAGCAGAGGGTGGAGACCAAGCACAGAGTCCCAGTGACAGCCCAAAAGAAAGAGAGAAGGAGCTGTGCTGCTCCAGCCCGGGGTAAGACAACCTGCTCTGCCGATGGGTGCTCCTCTGCAGCGGGGGAACGGGAGGCAGGAACTGCAGCCGCTCAGGGGAGATGCTGACGACCATCCTCCCAGCAGAGCAGCACTAAAAGCCCCAGGGCTTGTCTTAGGGCCACTTATATACTGAGCACCATGGGAAGGAACGCTGTGATTGGTCCATTTGTGTCCCTGACCCATCCTCTCCTCCCCATGGGCACAGCTGGCCCTCCTCCCCACTGACTGCCCCCAGGCCAGGAGCCCCCAGAGGACTTTTGTCCTGGTGCTCTCAGGGCAAATACCATCCTACTGAGAGCTATTTCAACTCGTTCTGAGATACTCTGCTGAATTTAGAGTAGGGAGAGCTTCTGATGACATAATCTGAATGAAACCTAATCTTCCAAACCTTCCTTTGAGATGCACGTCAGCTGTATCTGAGTGGCATCCCTGGAAAGACCATGGTCTCTGGTCAGTTGTCTGCCTTGGGCTGATCTTCAGTCAGGTCCCCTCAGAGCTCTAGCTCTTTTAGTTCAAGGGTGAACAATTTTCTTCTGCAATATTTAACTTTAATATTTTCTTGGAGGTGTAGGAAATAGGCTGGTGATGTCCTCTCATTCTTCGAACAAATGAATCTTGGGTCTGTGTAACCTTCCTGACGGCAGCCAGGCTCCGCACTCTTTAAGTCCCAAAGATGAGCTGGGGATTCGTGTGTTACTTACTGAGGTATTACATGGAATTTTAATAGGCCTTTAACAGGACTCCTGTGAGTTCAACAGCTGATCCAAACAAGATATCCACTCCAAGTCCTAATCCCATTATAGCCTAAAAGGATCTCCTTCAGAGAAACTGTTTTGTCTTCAGGCAGTGCTGAAAAGAAGGAGGAAGAAAGAGAAGGATAGAATGACGAGAATGAGAGACAAGTTTAAAGAAAAAGTTCTCTGAAAATAGAGTAGTGTTGCTAATGCAGGTAGAAAATTAAGAAAAAGTATACGGCTTTTTTTAAATCTCACTAGTTAGCACTTTATGTCAAAATCTCCTCATCTTAACAATCACTAGAACTGAGTGAATAATTTAAAAGGAATAATTTATTCAAAGAACGTGGCATACTGATGCATATTCACATATTGTTTGAAGAGATCACAAAGTTCTCAAAATTTCATATGTTATTCAGGTCTATTTGCCAGTTCCTTCAGCTGACAATTCTTTGCTTCCAGATACTTTACAACTTAACCCATGAAAGGAAATAATTTATTCGACGCATAGACTTTTCTTTGTATACAAAACCTCCAAAATAAATCGTTATTTCAATAACCACTCAAGTGATGCCACTGTACAGTCATGAGTTTCTCACAATTACCCTAGTCCTTTTTTTCTCATCTAGAGGTTAAATATCTGAATTCTGTGTGAGTACCTGCATGCTTCGCATCACCAGCTCCTGTTTATTGAGCCCTATAGAAATGAGAAGAGCGACTGCATTTCCCACTTATAGAGGTCCCAAATCTAGCTCCAGATTTGGACAAAATTTGTCCAAAATTTGTGACTGAGGATGGCACCAGTGTAAATATGCATTAGGAGATGTCAGTGAGCAGGCAGGAGCGATCTGTGCTCACATACGTTTTTTCTCTGTGGTTCTTAGCCAACCTGATGAAGGCAGTGCAGCATCAGGGCAGTCATTCAGAGCTGATGAACATATGTCTTTCACACATTTCCAAGGGCTGAGGAGCCGGGAGCTTTGCTCTGACAATCCTACCAGTTGTCCAGTAGGCAGTCCAGACAGCTTAGGCATAACAACGTCTTCTTGTAATGAGGATGAAGACGTTTCATTAAAGAGAAAGAATTAGAACAGCAATAATAGATCTGAACCCATAGGAAAAATCTTGGATCTGGATAAAAATTCACATATGGCTCTGGTTCGGTCTGTAAGTGATGCACTTCACCCCTCACATTCACAGGTTGCATCGCTCCCCTCCTTGCCTGTGCTGGCATCCGCAGCTGATTGCCTCTCTGAACAGTCCCTCCTGGGTGGTGCAGCTCCAGCACATCAGAGCTGGTGATTTTGTGGCATTTAAGACTTGTGAAATGTACAGGTCACAGGCTGGAAACTATTAAGAAACAATTTGCTTCCACTGATCTGTTTGGGGTCTTCCCTGCATGGTGCTTCATCACTGCTATTCACTGAGTGAGCACACTTCACCTCCTGTGGGGCGGAGGTAATTATCCCTGGTGAATTAGACCCTCAATCACTGCTCTGGGGACACCTGGTGGGCCTAAAATACAGATATATATATATACGTATATATATATCAGTCACATCAATAATTGTGGATGTATTTCTCACAGAGTCCTTTTCCCTTTCTTTTTTTTGCCCTCCTTGCAATATCTTTCAATTTCGTAGTGTTCACTAAATTAGCACTTATGGAAGTATTTCCTTTTTTTTTTTCCTCCATCATGGCTGATTGCCTTCAGAGCCCTTCTTCATACAGGTTGCTGAACATCAATTGCATTAGCACTGTGAAGAAATATTGCACAAGAGTTTACTTGCCCAAAGGTACAGAGCAGACCAGTCCTTCCTTTTCTCTTTTTTTCTGTCTGTTTGCATCCCAGGTCCATGAAATTCACATGATGAGTCCCACCTTCTGCTTCCCTTTCCACAGACATAAAACTAGCAAAGGCTTCTACTTTATGCATCTGCAAGGTGGAAGTAGGACCTCTCACTTACTCTATGGTGAAGTGTCCTAAAGTGTCTCTTAATTGCCTTAAACTAGGATCTGCCAACCAGGGACACAAAAGTTGTGAAAAGCAGGAGACGTTCTGAAACGGCCCCGAAGGATGAGAGACTCAAACACTTCATGCTCAGAAAGGTCTCACTGGAGAGCACAACTCCCTGTTTGCAGCCTCATAGTACGGCCCCACTCTTATGCACCGGATGGGCAAGATGAGGGGGGAAAGTCCATTTTTCACAAACATAAATATGGCGAAGAATAATTGCATTTCAACACAGCCTGTGGTTCTGGGGTCTGAAACTGGTACATATCTCATTATGCATCTCTGGTGGGAAAGCGTTTCATTCAGATTTTTGTATTGACGCTGCAGACTGTTGTTCGTGTGACACACACCTGGACATGGCTTACCAGATGTTTCCACTCCTTCTACAAAAAACTCTGGTTGCCTGCCCAGGCCAGGGTGCTCAGCAGTGTAGAAAGGAGACCTGGAAAGATCTTCTAGGGATCATCTAAGGTAGGATCACCTCTAGCTCCATCATGCCTGGTAGATATTAATTCGTTTAAAGGCCACTGGTGAAAGAGGCCATTTCAATCTCCCTCTGTACATGATCAAACTGCATGCTGGGAACAAGCATTAGAAGGCACAAGAGATGTCACCTTCCTTTATAAGTGTTTTTGCTATTCTTAGAATACAGTTAAAACTCCCTTAGGGATCATTCCATATATTCACAGATTAAAATAAACAAGGGTGTCTTGGCTTGCTGGATTAACCCATTCACGAATCTGTGGCTGAAGGCTTCACCTTAAGGGAGAAATAACCAACTTGACAGCATTTATCTGAATTTCTGTCCACAGCAAGAAACCTGCAATCCCCCCCACAAAGGAACCTCACTCTGGTGATTCAGGTTGCATGCTAATGTGTTTCTTTTGTTCTCTGTATTCTTACTCAAAAATAAGATGAAAAGTTCACTGGTGTCACCAGAGGTAGAGTTTTGCGGGAAGTAGAGGAAGAGAAGGGGAGAAATTCAGGAGCCTGTGAATTGAGTAGCAGATGGGCTTTTCATTAAGAGGAGCTCCAAAACCTAATGAAATCAGTCAGAGCCTTTTTTACCGGCTTTGGTGGACTTTGGAGGAGGCCCTAATTTAGGCACCTACCTGCAGGGATACAATTACAGCTCTTGATCTCAGTGGTGGATGTTAACAAGCACTTCTGTCACACTCGCAGGCGCTGGCAGAAATTTGGGCATCGTTTGTGAGTCGATTTTTGTTCTGAGATTGGCTTGAGCTTTGAACTCCAGCCTCAGGGCAATGCATACAGATAATGGATTTCCCTTCATCTGACATATAGATATTGCAGCTCATTTACTAGCTGCTGTGGTATTTGGTTGCTACGGTGTCCAATCATACTGTTTACAGATTGTGGCTGTACTGAACACGACCAAAAAGATGCTGTCTAAGGCTGGTTTGGAGTGTTACTATGATCCGTGGGCTTTATTGTGTTTTGCTGGAGCTAAAACTAGTTGTAAAACCAGCCTAGCTTCCTAAATAACCACATTTAAATATAACTGAATTTAAGTGAGCACAGGAAAAGCTCCATCATTGTCATACTATTCCCACTGGCATTTCTGAACAAAAATAGATTTACACCTTCAGTTTTGAAATTCCGGCTCATAACACAAAAAATGAAGCAGGGATGAAGGTCAACATTGATGTGAAATACAAAGCATCATATATCTTGATCATCTGTAACTTATCTTCCCACCAAGTGCAGATTTTTGTTCACGATAGTGGTTAAAATGTTGAATTTTCAATTTCCAATATTTTTTTTTTCTCGGAAAAATTTCCTAGAAACACACAAATCAATTTCGCTGCTATCCTAATTCAGACAGCATTTGACTGTTTCACATCTTCACATCCTGAAGCCTCAAAGTAAGATTTTGGTAGAACAACAACAGCCACTCTAGAGATGATAATGGCCATCTGAATGGCCATGGGAGGAAAGGAACAGAAGAGGGAAGCTGAAAATAGACTGGGAAGTCCCTGCAAGCAAACAATGTGCTTTGTCAGAAACACGGAATTGTGTTATACTTTCATAAAAGCCATCGTAGACTCTAGACTTGATTTCCTCTGACTTGCAGGAAGACTGGAAAACAAAGCAAAACCAAAAACCTGCCACAGCACAGCAACACAGGAATTGGTTGGTGTAAAATATTGTTTGTAAAGAAGTTCAGCAATAGCAACAGAGAGAAGCTGTTCACAGCCCCTCCTGTTCACCCATCCACTAAAATGAGAATAAAAGAAAAAAAAACTAACAAAAAGCCAATAAAATATCCCCAAACTGCCAACACGTTCCACTAAGCATAATTTCTTGCCTGAAGTTAACACAAGATGGATATTCACTGTGTGTCATCTCCTCCCCATCAGCCCTTCCTCCGTCTGGCATAATGTCTCATGGCCTAGGGACCAGGAGTGACATGTCCCAACAGCTGTTGTATTGATTTTAATTCTAAGTCAAGATCTCTGTTACATACCTGATTCTACTGTAATATTAATTACAAAGTCTCCCTCTGCTCTGGCCCCGCTATGTCGTTTGTTATCGAAATGCAGCCACGCAAAGTGACTGTCGCCTCAAATCCATTTTTCATTAACACGAGTGGCCAGTCCTGTGTTAAGCATCTCTGCGTTCTGGATGACATTCGTTAAACACTGTCTGGTAGATTGTAAATCACTGTAGTGTTAAAAGAACTCCTACACCAAGCAGCAGGGAGCTAATCTGTGTCTGCAGGTTTTTAACTGAGTAAAGCAAACGACAATGAAACCCTCTTTAGATGCACTTGAGCCCTTCCACTGGATTAAAATGGGCTGAAACCTTTCCCTTTGGGACCATGTGCTGGCTAGCAAGGGAAGGTGAGATCAGCTAAGAAGGGGTATATTGCAATAATCCTCTCTTTCCATCACCTCTGCCTGTTCAGAGGAGCAGCAGATGGTTAGGGTTTGAGTAGGAACAGTATCAAGAAACTTAACAGACATCTCTGAGGAGACGGTCCTCACCGGCATCAAGCTCTAGTGCAATCAATGTGATGGATCCCTTTTGGGGAGTCTTTGTCTCCATAGCTCTGAGTCCCCTAAAGGCACATGGTCATTATTCTTCCTGAAGTAGTATGGGATAGCAGTGCATAGGGACTTCCATGTCAATAACTAAAAAACTGTGCCTGTATGAGACTTTATCATTGTCCAAAAACCGAAGAACTAAAGGAGTTTTGTAAGTGTCCATCAGAGCAAACAACTGAGAGAATCACAGAATCATAGAATCATAGAATCATAGACTGGCCTAAGCTGGAAGGGACTTTAAAGATCACTTTAATCCAGCCTCCCTGCCATCTCTCCCCACCAGGGATGCCACCTCTCGACTAGATCAGGCAACACATGGGGCCACCCTGCTCCTCTGGTGCTTTTGAGTGGTCACCCTGGATTCCTGCACACACCCAACACACCACACATCGACTTCTCTCTGGCCCAGTTTGTGCTCAGGTGTCAACTTTCATGCCTGTGCTGAAAAGAGACGTTGCTGAGGAGGCGTATCAGCTGAAGGAGGACAAGGTCTAGATGAGAAGTAGTAATCAGAACTTCTCTCAAGTAAGGATGGGGCTGAAGCCCTTATTTAGAAAAAACGTGACCAAGGAAGTTGCTCATTTCAAGTTGATATTAAAAGCAGAAATTAAAACTACATCCCTCACTGTCATTTTACACTCCCAGTGCCACCGTGTTACTAGCCATAACATGGCCTAAAAGATTCAGACTCCTTCAAAGTCAGGTATAAAAAGAAAATCATGGAGGCCGATAGGCAAAAATATCTTCCGTGCACTGGGAGAAATACACAGAAGAAAAGGAGTTAGATCTCTCAAACACTATCAATTATTAAGCTGAATAGACTGTAAAACTTGTTAGTTTGTAGTGCAGATAGGCTGGCATCACCACAGCAATTTAGATGATGGTCCAGTCCCTGGGGAGAGGAATTTATGGAATAAACTCAGAGAAAGGATTTAAAAAGCAGTCTAGATGCCATTCCCCACTCTGTGTAAAACGCGCCGTTGCAGGGTGTGTGGCTAACCCAGGAAGCTGACTTCACTTAGTCCCAGGTTGAGACACTCAATATTTATGTTACAAACTGAGCGTCCAACTGCCCTGCCTGCCTCAGGTCCCCGCGCTACTCCTGGATGAACGGTGTTAGGGCTAGAGACAGGGAAATTCGGAGTACCTTACTCCTGCTTTGTCTTCCCACTTTCAGCTTTGACTTCGCCCTGGTCTTAGGGCTCTGTCTGAGGATCCTGGAGACACACTGTTCTACCCCTTCTAATTTTGCCATTTTCCATTTGGTCAGCACTGATTGCTTTTCCCTCCTGTGTTTCTTGTTATGGTGCTCACTGATTAATCTTCTTCCGTGTGTGCTAGCCTCATCAGTGATGCTGTCGGCAGGTCCTTGGCACCAGTTGTGAGAATAAGGCTTGTATTTAACTTGTGCTCAGTGGGAGAAGACTGTTTCCAACCTTTGTGTAGATCCAGGGCTTTCTTTTCTGTGAGATCCCTCTGCGACCTCAAACACAGAAGAAATGCAGAAGGTGGTTTCCAAGAAGTTATAACTGATGTAGTCGGGAAAAAACATTTTCTTCTGCTCTGAAAGGAGGTACTCACAGACATAGAATCATAGAATCGTAGAATCACAGAATCATAGAATCACAGAATCATAAAGGTTGGAAAGGACCTTTAAGATCATCAAGTCCAACCTACAGCCCTACACCACCCTAACACTAAACCATCTCCTGAGTGGAGAAATCATAAACATGAGCCAAGTTTGTTAGATTTGTCTAAGCATGTTGCCTCTGCATAATATATAGGAATAGTTTATACAAAAAATAGAGTATGATTTGCCTTCTAAGTATTCTATTGATATAAATGTGGACTGGAAGAATCCCGGGTGGGGAACCCTGAGCGTGTATCCTAACCGGGTAAGACGAAGCTTTAAGGCAGGAAATTATGATGGTAGGTTGTTTTATTTTAAGCTTCAAATCCCATGTTCAGAGATGCATAGCACAGCTCCTTTTTATGATATAATTAATCATCATTCCATTCAATGTGGTAAGAGGATCTAATGGGAGATATTGTCCCATTTTAATGATAAGCACGTCAGATAACATAAATAGGTCAATTGACGTAATTGCAGTAAATACAGAAAAAACCCTCAATATTTCAAGATGAATTATATAATTTACATAATTATGTCCAAAAATGGCATGTCACCACTAAGCCTACTCATCCAGCCCTACTCTCCGCTTTCCTCCTTCCCATTCGGCAAGAAGGCATTGCTAGACATTGTCATACGTGACTGGAAATTTCTCCAGGTTCTCCGGCTTTGTCAGAGATGTTTAATGTTATTTAGATGAGAGCGTTCGCTTGACTCACTGGGTGTGAGGCAGTGGCAGCCTCCCAAGCTGAGCTCTCAGTCATCCTGCGTTGCGTTGGGGCTCTGTACGCAGGTGGTGCCCATCCGAACCGTAAGGGTGGCAATCGAGGATGGCACAGGGCTCAGCCAAGAGCTGGATCTCCCTATAGTACCCAAAACAGCAGAGCACTCGTAATGTTTTATTTTTCCAAACTATGTCGCTTACACTGTTTGAGGATGGAAGAAGGTGATGCTGGAAAAGCACGGAGCAGCCTTTTAGCCCGTGGCTGCCATGAGACTCACGGTCTTCTCCAGCAAAAGCACTCGCAGCAGCCCTGGGCTGGAGAGTCCCCTTTCAAGGCGCAAGGGTTTCTGCAGGAAAAAATAACACAGTCATGTCAAAACATCAATTTGCTGTAAAGGAAAAATAAAATAAAATCAAAACGAATGAGCCCAGCAGGAAAGATTGCATTAAGTCCACTTTGTGGACAACATTCAGGCAGCTCTCAACAAGCTTGGGGTGCTGCCAGCCTGGTCCCTGCCCCCCGCACCAGCCCTGTTACTTCCTTCATGCTCTGTGACTTTGATGATCTTAAAGGTATTTTCCAACCTCAATGAATCTAAGATTCTATGATTTGCAGCTGGTTACAGATAACCAAATCCCCCAGATGAAACAGGAAAAAGGTGCCCCAGACTTGAGAGTGCCTCTGTCCAGATGGAATCACCTCACACAAAACAAGGAGCAAAAGGCTGGGGAGTCTGTCTGTGTCTCCTTTCATTAGGAGAAATATTTCATTAGGATAACTTCCCCCAAGTTATTCCACACTTCAGTTGAACAGTATCCAGTGCAACACCTCTAATACCCTGTAAGCCTGAGTTTGTCTCCTCCTACCTGTGCTATACAGAGGGTTGACCCCCATGGATGTATTTTAGCTCAAGTATGTCCCTACATCCAGAAATCCAGGTTTTGGTCCAGTGGGGGAAAGGGGGAAGTTTAATACACGTGTAAGAATGAGGATAACATGATCCAGATTTCAGACTATTTGGAGAATTAGTCATTTGGGAAAAAAAATAATCACATTTAAAGTTTAGGCAGGCAGGTTGACACAGGCTTGCTCTTGTAGCATGTACAACTGAAGTCTCATTGCTAGGGGAGGAGAGGGGGGTAAATCAAGCCAGCAGCCATTCCCCCTCCCTATTTGCTGTTCCTTTTCACTTTCTCTTTCTCCTGACAGTCTCTGGGCTTGTCCTTGTTCAGTTAGCTGTGCAGAGAAAGCCATTTTCATTGCCCCTGTACATTTTACCCAGCCACGTCTGAAAATCAGAAGAGAGAACTCCAGCTGCTGAAGTGCACAATTTGCTCTTAGCTACAGCCCAGTAATTGAAAACTGTCATTCTGCGGGAAAATGGCAATGCTGTGCGAGAGCGGGAGCGGGCTGGAGTTTGTCACACTGCATCTTGAGATTTTGTAACTAGTTTTCAGCTGAACTTTTCCCCCTCTGGGCTCTGATAGCTTGCCTGCTATTTACCAGCCCGTAGGAGAAGTGCTTTAGTTATTTTGCTATTGAAATACTTTGGAGGTTGTTATGTTTGTTTACAGTTTCTCTTGGTTCCAGGGCCAAGGCAGGAGGAGGGGAGGGGGGAAGGATGAAGCTGGGTTTGAAGACACGGAATTTGGGCGAGCTCAGGACTGCCAGGAATGTCATCGTTTGTTTCTAAGTACAGAGACAGAGGGACACTGCAGGGACCGACAAGTTATAATACAGATTTCAGTTACCTATGTTGCCCTGTTTGCCTGACAAAGGCTGTATAATAAATAATAATAATACAGCATAATAAGATTGGGGAAGCAGAGAGCTCTGGGAAGTGCAATAGCATCAAGGAATGTGAGCGGTGGAGGAGTGGGTCCTGCCCATTCCCAGCTGAGCAGCTCCATGCTCCCTCCTCAACTATTTCCTGTGCTGGAGAATACACCTCCACCAGGGAAATGTACAACTTTCCATTTTCACCTTCTCTGAGGAGCAGAAGGTCTGATGTTTGATTATTTTTTTCCTAGGATGTTTTGCTAAAACCTCTTCCTTGGCTTCGAAGCAGAATCTACAGACTCTGCTGTGACAGTGGGAATTAGGCTGGTGACTCTATTTGAGTGACAAGTCCTCACACGTCACTCACAGCCCGGTGTTTCCCGTGGTCACCCCTGCTAGCCACCACCCCGAGAGAAGGTGCTTAGCTGGGTCTTCTCTCTAGCCTGCTCTGGTTGCTCTTACACTCCAGCAACCTGCAGCCCACAAAGTCCTGGGATCCACGATGACCCTGGAGGTGTCCTAATGCCCTTATGCTTCTTCTAAGGAATCCTTTATCCTCAAAAAACCAAGTGCTTTCTCCACAAGCTCAGTGTTCTTGAAGATGCTGCTTCTGGACATGTTTCCTTCCTGACTGTCCTGCCACAACACTTTTCCACTGTTGCATGTTTTACGTCTTTGTTCTGAGTCCGTCACGTCTTGAGAAGATTTGGGTCTCCTGGCTACCAGCTCTGAGCTGTACTGCAGCTGGGTGACACTGGGCTTGTCAGAGCACTTTGAGTTAAACAAGAAAGTCACATTCTTCTGCATCACAGCTTGAAAACAACCATTGTAAATATTATTCACAAATTAAAAGTTACTAGTTCCAAGTTGAGATGGAGCTGCTTAATTTTTTTTTTAAATGATTTGAGATGGAGCTGCTTATTTTATTTTTTATGAGTTATGGGAAATGTGTAGGGGTTTTTTTTTTATTGTTATCTAGAATTTTGTTTCACAGCAAAGTTTGACTTTGATAATTTATTTTTTCAAAGTGGACAAAAAAAACCAGAAAAAACTTGGAAACACCTTTCCTACCTTTAAAGATAAGTAGCCACTCATCTGGATAGCTGCCAAGTTATGATGGCAAATGCCAGGTGATGTCTGTTCAATTCCATGCAACACTCATGATAATGTCACTTCTCTTGGCTGAAGTATTGATCACCATTGACATTTTGTACCACTTTTCTACCTTTTTTGATTAAAAAGAAATTATCATCTGATTCGGATTTTTATGGAGACTTTTTTTTTTGAACTCTGGCAAAGAAGTGGATTAATAATTTTCTCTCGTCTATTTTTCTGAAACTGGTTCAGTCCTTGTTTATGATAACACTATGTTTTCTAGTCAAATAGAGAGGCTGGCCGCCTCCCATGGGAATTGGTCTCAGTCTCAAATTGCATGGCAAATATTTTAAGTGAATAATGAATAGTCAATATTGACCTTCTGGGATGTCTTCTCACATGAATACTCATTGTGTTCTCCACAGTCACAGCCTGCCCATAGTGGAGCTGCCTGTTAGGTACAACCTCCCTTTGAGATATGTTCATCTGCTCTGTTCCTGTCAGAAGCACCCTTGCAAAATGCATGGAAGCAACCCAAAAAGCCGCCCAAAACAAGACATGAACTATTGTCTCTATGATGGGTGAACCATGGACATTATCACCTTGAAAACATGTATATTTTCCTGAAAAAAAACCATAATGCCGATCTCAAATATCTGGATTAACGAGAAGTGCTCAGCTAGTTGTGCAAAAGGGAATGGCCTTAGCAGGGACCTTGTGTCTTGCTAGGGTCGTTATCTGACTTGACACCAGAGCTGCTCAGTTTAGGCTTACAGGGCTAGGCTGAGTTTTGATGTTGTCCTGGGTTTGAGCTAAAACCCAG